>NC_042998.1:161677918-161722918 GCF_006345805.1 Octopus sinensis
ATATATATATACACACACACACACACTAACCAACACCCTTACTACAAACCAGGTGCAGTGAAATCATGAATCATATCAGTGACACGATACAGTTGATTGCAGTTAGAACTACATTGTCAGATGTATTGAAAATATGTGAATCTCAACAGCCAGGTCAACAGAAAATTAGAATTTATCTATCAATTTGTGAAACATTAATAAAAATAAAAACATCCTAACTGCAATGAAATCAGTGTTTAATTTTCATATTTTCCAAACATGACATCTGAGATATTTTTGAAAATTAGTAACAATGTAAGTGTTACAACTTTGTTCATCCCTTCCTTTTTCAAATGCAAATTTCACCTCAAATAAGAGACTACAAACCTAAATTAATATGAGAGCAAAATGAATGAATTACTAATAAAATTTAAAATAACTTTTGATAATAGTATTATTAGAATGTAATACAATTCAAAATAATTGATACAATTTAGGCAGAATCATAATAGTTATGATTCTTCTGCCACCCTGTGTAAAAATCACTCAACCACAATATGGTTCAAAATAAATTGGGGAAAAAAGAAATGCATTATTGTACCTGTTGTTAATTGAAAAAAAAAAAAAGAAAGAGACAGACAGAAAGAAAAAGAACACTAGACCCACCCACTGATAGAGAACTAGCAGATACTCAGATAATGTCAGATGGATAGGTTGCTTTTGGCTGTATTAGACAAATTTAGAGGTGATTCTCCACAAATTCTATTTATTATTTTTAATTTTCATTTGTATTGTTCTCAGATTAATTTTGATTTGCATTGTCTCTGAGTTGAAATTTGAATTTGAAAAAAGAAAGGAGGGTCGCAGAATGCCTTTGTTCTTACTAATGTGGAAAAAATCTCTGAATCCAAAAAATGGTGTAATAATGGTCACAGTGAGAATTTGCAAAGATAAACGTCTAGTTGTTTAAAAGTGTGATGGTTGCTGCTTGAAAGCTTTCATTCTTATAAAATAGCCATCTTTTACTTGTTTCACTCATTGGACAGCAGCCATACTAGAGTACCACCCTGAAAGGTTTTGCCAAATAATTTGAACCCAGTACTTAGGTTTCTTTTAAGTCAGGTGTTTATTCTATCAGTCTCTTTTTGCTGAACTGCTAACTTACAAAAATGTAAACAAACCAAGATGGGTTGTCAGTCATGGATGGGGACAAACACAACACAAAAGCAAAGACACACACTCACATGCATATATGATAGGTTTCCTCATAGTTTCTTTCCACTAAATTTATTTACAGGCATTGGTTGGCCAGAGCTATAGGAGAAGACACTTGCCCAGCATATCATGGAGTTGGTCTAAGCCCAAAATTGCATGGTTGCAAAGGGAGCTTCTGAAACTCAGAGCAATACCTGTGTCACAGTGAAAAAATCTGAGAAAAAAAAACAACAAAAAGGGATTCCATAAAAGATGCAATTATCATGGCTGGAATACTTTTGTTCTAACTTACGTTTCATAAATTGGGAAATAAATTCTTATATCTTTCTGACCTCTCAACTTCGCATATTTTTAGTGCGTGCCTAAAGAACAGCATATCTGAATTTATTTGCTTTTGGTGATCTCATTATAACAAATTTCTGTTGCAACATATCCAACCCAGACTAATCTGAATGCTAAAGAGTTAATACCCCATCAGTTTCATTAAAATAGAATTTCATAGGTGTATATTCATACAGAGTGTAATTTATTTAAACTCAGTGAACACGAGTTGCTCTTAACAGTTGTTTTTTGTCTTCAGGTAACAAAAAGCTCTGAGGAGCGACTCAGAGAGTTTCAACTTTGAATATATAAATGTTATTCACTTCTTTTTCAAAGTATTAAGTTCTGTTTTTGTTTGATAGCAATTCAGTCAAGTGTGAAACCATCATATACTTATGTGTATGTGTGTATGTCCATTAAAGGAGATTCAGAAACCGGAGTGATTCTCTCAGTTAGTACTCTTGTTAGTGACTAACAGAGTGCATAAAAGTGGATAGTTTTCCTTAAAGGAAATCATTCCTTACAAACTGAAATTCCAAATATTGTTGTATTTAGGAATGGTCAACAATATCTGTTTCAACACACGATTTCACATCAAAAATTTTGCAAAACAAATATATGAAATTCCAAAGATAATTTAAAAGTCATGGAGTATAATGCAGTAAAGCCAAGAATGGAGGTAGTGGTATTACATCTATTCCTTCATTATGATCATTTCAATAATACATGGTTCATACACATCATGAATATAAATGTTTTTTTTGCATTCTTTTATTCTTTTACTAGTTTTAGTCATTAGACTGCGGCCATGCTGGAGTACTACTTTGAAGAACTTTTAGTTAAATAAATTGACTCCAGTATTTATTTTTATTTTTTCATACTAGGTACTTATTCTTTGGTCTCTTTTGTTGAACTACTAAGTCACAGAGATGTAAGCACACCAACACCGGTTGTCAAGTGGTGGTGGGGAAACAAACATGCACTCAAAGACACAGACACATGTATGACTGGCTTTTTCCAGTTTCCCTCCACCAAATCTTCTCCTCACATTCCTTTGGCTGGCCTAAGTTACCATGCAGTGGGAGTGAACTCAGTACCATATGGTTGGAAAGCAAACTTCTCACCATGTCGCCACACCACCTTCACCCATGATTGTGAAATATTACAATATATCACATGTGTTTTTCTTACCCTTATCTGATAAGATGAATATGGTTCACAATATGTTGTAGCATTGCACACTCATTTATATTCATGAAGTGAATGAACTGTGAATTGTTGAAGTGACCATAATGAAGAAACAAATGTAATGCCATCAGCTCCATTCTTGAATTTACTGAGTATGCATGGCTTAGCGGTTAGGGTATTTGGCTCATGATCATTACGTCCTGAGTTCAATTCCTGGCAGTGTGTTGTATCTTTGTGCGAGACACTTTATTTCAAATTGCTCCTGTCCATCCAACTTCAAAAAATGAGTTGAACATAGAATTGGAAGGGCCAACCTTATCACATTCTGTGTTGTGCTGAATCTTCCTGGAAGCTACATTAAAGGTATGTCTGTTTGTGGAGTTCTCAGCTACTTGCACATTAATTTCACAAGCAAGCTGTTCTGTTGATCTGATCAACTAGAATCCTCACTGTCATAACTAATTGAATGCTGGTTTAGATATATATATATATATATATATATATATATATATATATATATACATACATACTGGACATAACAGAACCAACAAGAAAACCATAGCAGAATGGAATAGTTTATTTAGGTAGACTAAAAATGTGTTATAAAGAGTATTCCAGGAACAGCTAGTCTGTGTTTTTGCATATCTAGTATCATAGTATCCACTATGTTCATCTTCTTGTAAGAAGGTAAAGTGTGACTTGAGAGCATTTGACTGCTATTTCTAACAGTTCAAGTAACCACATAGAGACTACCTCATTGCTTGGATCTTAAAGAGACTAAAATCCCATTGTTGGTGGTGGCAGAGGTGGATCATCTGTTTATGGTGTAGTTTATTTGATACTAAGGTGTTTGAAGCACTGATAAAAATATTCCACTGCAAATTTTTGTTGTTATTGATTTTGATTCTAATTTTCTATTGATTTATCACATCCTGAAGGATAGATAACGTTATATTTACTAAGCAGGAATTAGGAAATAAATGATTGATTTCTAAACGTTGGTTTAACAATCAAAATAACAACGATTTATCTAGTTATAACTCTGCTATTTTGAACTAGTTACCACCACTTACAACATGAATTGGTTGATGATTACCAATTCTGTACTGAACAAATCAATATTAAAGCCAATTCAATTGAATCACTTACATATACTATCCTCAGTTGGATTCTCTATCATTACAATACTAACATTTTCCTAGCATTTTTATCTTGATCTCATAAAAATCTTATAAGATTAAGTGATACAGAAAATAATTTTTATTTTGGCAAAATATCAACTGGATATTGAACTTAGATGTTTATCATGTGTTGACAATACAGTTAATTAATCAGGTGCCTTTTAATGAAGATTTACCTCATCCAGGAGTATTATTATTGAAAAGCAAACGATACTCTCTTTAGGATTTCTTCTTTGAGATAGAAAAACCTGAAAGACTGGCACATCAGGTTTTAACTTAGAGAAGCTGACTTAAGAATGGGAATAAAGATGAGTGTAAAATTTGCAGCCAATTATTAAAATCGTTGTGTGGTTAGAAGGAAGAGAATGTAGATTATTTTGTGATTCTTTTTGTGTTTCATAGATATAAATGATCTTTTATGTGAATGAAATAAGACTAAAAACCATTCAACTGAATATTTGTGTCTCTTCTTATTTAACTGTTTTCTTCTTTCATCTTTTTCTATTGTGTGTTTCTATTTAGTTTTATTTAGTCTCAACTAAATTAGGATAAAAATGTAAAAAATGACATTTTAGAAATTATTGAAATATATCTTATTTAATCAAGGTATTAATGGAATTAATTATAGCATAGTATTACTGAGATAAGATACATTGCTATATGATATAGCAAGATATAGTTTAATTAACATGGTTTAATATATTTAATTAACAAGAATTGTTTTAACTTAAAATTATATAGTACTCTTACTAAGTTTAGTCCATCAATGTTTTTAGATTGTCCTACATAAAGTATATATTTGGAAAGAAATTGATAAAAAGCCAAAATTGGTGTTATCATAGAATATAGTTTGGGTACTTATCAGTCTAATGTCTAATCCTGCATTGATTATAAAATAATTGTAATAAAAATATTGATGGTCAACTGACTATATATAGCCACTTTAACATTAACTCCATCAAGTTTCTAGGTAAGAAATCGTTAAATAAGAAAATACACAATGTTGATACTGTGTAAATACTAATATCTAAGCTCATGTAGACCAACTTTAAAGATGTAGCCAACTAAACATTGAACAACTAAAAAATAAAACATGGGACTTGTTATATTCCAGCAAATATGCTTCTCATGTCTAAGTGATCTTTCCATTTTAGTAGGTGGTCTATCTGTGTGGTATCTTTGACATCTGATATGATACAGCACAGAGTTTGTGATGGTTTGTAATTTATTGCTGTATGCATGCCTAAGCTGAACTAACACAGTCTATGAAGGATCTATTGCTTGCAAGCTCATGTCATATTTAAACAGAATATATTTTATCTAAATGTTTGCCTGTTAGCGATTACAGTATGTTTATTTGTTTTGCTTTTTTTTGTTTTAGTTTTTATGTCCTCTAGCTGTTGTGTGAAAGTTATTGAGATGTTGTATATAATGCCTAGAATTTTTGTCTTTTGTGTGTATGGGAAGCTGATTTTCTTAAGTGCAGTTTAAGTGCTGCTGAGCAGAGGAAAGTGATGGATTTACAGAGTGTATACCACTTGTAAATAGACCATATAATATAGGTTGAAGGCATCTTTTTTTAGAAATTTGTATACTTTGGTGGGCATTCTATCTCAAGAAAAAGATAATGCTGAAGGAATTAATGTGTAATTCTTGAACTTAGAGAAGTGATTGCCTTGCTACTTAGAGATGAAGATTTCAATAAAAAATTTTTTAATCTGATTATTTGTAGTCTTTGTTGTATAGTGACAGGTTTATTCTTTTTAATTTTTCATTCTGCAAAAAAATACCCACAATTCCTGCTGTCAGTCTTCGACCAATAAGAAGCACACGCTTGATATTCAACTTGAGCCTTGGAAAATTATTACCTGCAAGGTAAATATGGGCGGGAAGAAATTTCCAGAAGGTTGTAGCTCTGAAAGAAGGGGATTTATATAGTGTACAGATAATGTGACTCATATAAATCTAGGTTAAACTATTAGAAATAGCTGGAAAATAAATGAAATGATTGATTGATGTTTTTAATCCATAAACTGCTGCCCAGAAGTGTATGTTTTTGATTTCTTTTGGCTAAGCACACACCTATATTTTCTAGCAGAAGGAGTATAGTTGATTGGTATATTACTGGTTATTTCACTGATTCAGATTCAAGTTCAAAAAGTATAAGTTAAAGTCTAAACACTGTAAGACATTAAACTTATTGCTCAACAGTAGCTGCATAATCTACTGTCCTGTATGCCTTGGTAATTATTGACATAGTGAAAGAATTTTTTTTATTTATCTTTATTCAATATTCTTGAACAGGATAGAATTTTTTAATCTCTGGAGTCACTATGTCTTCTTTTACCATAAGCAATATTATTCAGTAACTTGAGATTTAGTCAAAGAGATCTGTGTTTTCATTTGTTCATTTAAGATGTCGAAAATGTTGCAGAAACTGACCTAATGCATTGATTTATAATTGAAGTTCATAGAAAATCTATAAAAATAGGAAAGATAAAAAAGAGTGGCATCTTCAGAATAGAACAAAACTTAACATGAATAAGCAACACAAGTCCATAAGGCATCATTCTAACTTCAGTGGAAAACTGTTCCATCCAATTTGGCAGATAAGCTTTCACTTTACTCATCTCTTTGATTTTTATTGGTTTATAGTAAGACTGAATTGTAATGAAAATATTATGTCAATAGTGCAAAGCTTAAATTTAACTTGATCATAGCATATAAGAAGATTTCTAAAAAAAAAAATAATAATAATAAATGTTTACAATAGCTCAAATAAATGATTAGCATTGTATAAAGTGTTTACTTGAATTTTGAATTAAGATTCACTGAATTAAGAGCCTTCTGGGAATTAAGGAAAAAGAGAATGTATTTTTTTTTTATTTACATAATGTAAAACCTTTTACAAAGATCAACTTAAATGATGCTGTTTTATCCAACAATTGATTTAAATTATTGATAAAAGATAGATAGATAGATAAATAATATTTCACAAATTACAACTTACTCCCAGTAAATTCTGGAATATGAAGAAACTAGCAAGGATCTACATCTGCAACAATGGTAATTCCATAAGAATTTGTCATCTAGCATCAAGTTAAATTGCCCTGTGAAGTGGAAGAAAAACTAACCCATCGATAGTGTGTAATTTCAAGTAGTAGCTGATGGAACTGAGAAAAAGATGGACTAATCCATTTGGTAGGGAGTGGAAGAGTTGAGGTGGTAAGTGCAGTGAGTGAAAGATCGGAATGGATGTGGGTGAAGATTCAAAAGAGAGATTGTTGCTGTTATTTAGTTCCAAGTCAGCTCTGATTGAGCGTATCTATCATCAAAAGTATTTTGGCTTTAACCCTTTAGCATTTAAGCAAGCACAAATATTCTTCTTGCTTTATGCTCCAACCATCCAGATCTGGCTTCTCACACCTACCCTATAATATCATTCAAAAAATAAACAATCACATCATCAAAATCTACGAGATAATGCATAATTAATTTAAAACAATGTGAATGAATAAGTCTTCATCTGACTGCTAAAAGGTTAAACAGTTTTTTATTTTCAGGCATTGTATATCTGTGACTGCATGATTTTATCAGTCACCCTTTTTCTTAAAATTATTAGGAAACAATTTGAGGGAAATCTAGTTACTATTTCTAGTAGTTTGTGCAAGCAAATTTTTCCTTTCACTATGGCTATAATTTCTATAAAGCATCATGGCTCACATATTATGTAACCACCATCTCAACTATATATACTGTATACTCACAAGGCTTTGGTCAGCCTGAGGGAATAGTAGAAGACACTTGCCCAAGATGCCATACAGTTCTTATTACACACCCACACCTGTGCCTAAATATATATATATATATTGTTGTGTTTGGGGAGAGTCATTCTGTTTTAATGCCTTATTAATAAACACACTCACTGATTCAATTTCCACTCATTTATTTATTTACTTAATTTTTTCCTAAAATTTTAGTTGCTTCTTGCAACCTCTTCAATAGATGTTGACTGTCTGTTAACAGAGTAGCGTTTTTGTTTGCTTGTTTGTGCACATGTGTGTCAGTGTGCATGTGTATACATATATGTATGTATGTGTATGCATATATATATGTATGTATGCATGCATGTATGTATGTATGTATGCGTGTCTATGTATTCTGCATATTCATTTGTTTGTGTATTCATGTTTGTGTGTGGGTGTTTGAGTATGTATATGTGTATGAGTTTGTGTGACTATGTACATGCATCTGTTAAGTATGTCTCCATGTGTGTGTGTGCGCGTATGCTTGTCTGTCCATATTACCTATCTATCTACTTATCTATCTGTTTACTTACATATCCATTCACCTACCTATGTATATATATTCATCTACATAACTGCCTACTAACAAATCTACCTGTGTATGTATAAACTGTGGGTATTGGGGTATCACTACCTTGTACATGCATCTCCTGTTTAGTATAGGGTTTGTTTAATCTATGAGGACATACTCCTGTATTTGTCTGAGTTTGGGGCCGTCTGGGTGCTTGGATAAAATGCAGATGTCAAGTTGAGCCAGTGTACCTCCATGTTGGTCTTTGACATGTTATTAGAGTATGGAGGACTGTTTTTTGTCATCATATTGTCTCAAATGTTCATTTAATCTCTCCACAATGCTTCTAGATATCTCACCAATGTATGTTATGTTCTTGTCTTTATAAGCACCCTCTATGCACCTTATGCTGCAGACTACATTTCTAGTTCTACAATTAATACCAGGGTTAATCTTATATACCATGCAGTTCTCATTGGTGTGTGTGTGGCATTCTCAAAGGGGTACGTCCTACATAATTGTAATCCAATGTAGCTCCCTGGCTTTTCAAACTATCTTAATGTTGAGTTTGGCCCTCTTCAGAGCTTTCCTAAATCTTTGGGGCTAGTTCTCCATGGGCTGTGGTCTCTACAAACATCACTCCTTGATATTTGTTGGCCTTGTACCATGTGTTCACCATGTTTGCTTCGTCACAAATTCCTCTGTATTTAGGGCAGATACCACTGGTTTCATCACATGTAATGCTATCTAACTTCTTTCTAGCTTCCCTGTATACCCGAATCCCGTCTTTCATGTCATACCCAGAGAATTGCGTAAATCCTAAATGTTATTTTAGAATTTATGGGCGCAACTGTCTTTGAAGACTCACATTGTCGTTGAATGCTTGAAATGAGGAGTAGATAGAGAGTTGACAACTGATGAAGGGTCCTTTCTCTGTGTTTACTTGTCCTGTTTTCCATTTTTTCTCTCATTATTTACGTATCTAATTTGTTTGTCTACGTATTTCAAGTTGTTTACACAGTCGGTGATGTCCTGTACCCATATATGCATATATATATATAATATTCAATCATTAGCCTGCAACCATGCTGGGGAACCACCTTGAAGAATTTTAGTTGAACTAATTGGTCCCAATACTTATTTTTAAAGCCTGGTACTTATTCTGTCAATTTTTTTTGCCAAACTGCTAAATTATGGTGACAAATAAACCAATACTGGTTATCAAGTGGTGATAGGGAACATGCACACACTCACAATTATAAGCTTTTGAATGTGTTTATTCATTCATATATATGTCTCTGTGTGTTGGTGTGTGTATGTGGGACTTTATAGATATTTATACATAAGTAGAACAGGAACTTTTGCATTATGGTTAATATAAACAATATCATGAAGCTAAGTACAAGTGAGCATGTGTTCAAATAAATCTATCATTAACATGACATTAATTCAGATGTGGATATGTATACACATTTCTTTACAAGTGTATTATTAATATGAGATTCTTTTTCTCCTTCCTTATTCATTAACATTTTCAAGAGACATTTGTCTATCTGTCAATCTTTTTCTTTCTTGCCCCCTTTCTTTCTTTCTTTCTTTCCTTCCTTTTCTCTTTCTTTCCTTCTCTTTCTGTCTTTTTTTCCTTCTCTCTTTCTTTTCTTCTCCCTTTCTTTCCTTTTTTCTTTCTTTCCTTCCTTTTCTCTTTCTTTTTTTCTTTAAGGAGTTATGTAATAATCATATCTAGATAGCTATTTGGGGCAAACAGCCTGGTTGTGAAATTAACATCCAAGTGACTGAGCACGCCACAGACACACATACTCTTAAAGTAGTACTCAGGGAGATTCAATGTGATACACAATGTGACAAAGCTGGACCTTTGTATTACAAGTACAACTCATTTTTGCCAACTGAATGGGCTGAAGCAATGTGAAACAAAGCATCTTATTCAAGGGCACAAGGCACCACCAGGAATTGAACTCATGACTTTATGATCGTGGGTTGAATACCCTAACTACTAAGCCATGTGCTTTCATTTATTTCCATTCTATCTCTACACACATACACACACATACTTACACACACACACACATACTTACGCACACACATACACACACACACATATATTTCTGTGTATATGAATGTATACAAACTTGTAGGCGTAGGAGTGGCTGTGTGATAAGTAGCTTGCTTACAAACCACATGGTTTCGGGTTCAGTCCCACTGTGTGGCATCTTGGGTAAGTGTCTTCTACTATAGCCTCGGGTCGACCATATATATATGTATGTGTGTATATATGTTTGTGTGTCTGTGTTTGTTCCTCCCAACATCACTTGACAATTGATGCTGGTGTGTTTACATACCTGTAACTTAGCGGTTTGGCAAAAGAGGCCAATAGAATAAGTACTAGGCTTACAAAGAATAAGTCTTGGGTTTGATTTTTCTCGATTACAGGTGGCGCTCCAGCATGGCTACCGTCAAATGACTGAAAGAAGTAAAAGAGAGAGAGAGAGAGAGTAAACTTATGTATGTGTGAATACCTATCTGTTCATGCACATATGTGCACATCACATATATTTTACATGATGTATCATTGGAAAGGTGCCTGTATATATTTTAGAGCCACATATACCTCTTGGCCCCTCTTGACAGCACACTTACATATGCAAACCTAATGACTCAGGCACAAGCACATACACACACATACATACATACATACATACATACATACATACATACATACATACATGCATATGTACACAGTCATATACAGTTGCATGAATAGTATCTACTGTCCCAATCTCTCTAACGACCACAACGCCAATTAATTAGTTGTTTGCTGCTTAACAACAATGTCCTTAATTAGGCAAACTGATTCCTATATTAAATAGTCAATATGTAATTTGAATCATTGAAAAGGTTGTTTGGCGCAAATAATTATTATAATATCTTCCCTTCTTTTTTTTTTTACAGTTTACTTAAAATGTTGCACACATATTTGCACATGTACAAAAATGAACACACACACATACACACATGCACATACATGCACTCATACATACACGTTAAAAAGACAAGCAACAAATAATAAAAATTTGGACAGCACTATTTGAAGGTAACCTTAATCAATAGAGGAATCTGGCAGCTTGTCTATATTGGAATCATGCTAGTTTGTCATTTTGATGGTTATTTATTTTTTTTTCTGTGTCAAACCAATAATGTGCCATTTATATATCTGTGAAATAAGATAGCAAAAGTACTTCCATAAATTTTCGATGAAATCTGTCATTTTAGGGTAACTAAAGCGACTTATAAAATGACCTTGAGCTAATTCTTGTGTATCTTGCATATTCATATTTTGCAAAGAAGTGCAATGTTTATCTGGAAGGCTTTGCTGCTAAAACATCAAACTTGAAAACATAAACAATAAATTGATTCCCTTTTTAAAAAGCACAGCTTTAAAACTCCAGTAAGAGAAGAGAACACATGCGTGTGTGTATGTGCTGTTCTGAGCTTGCTGCCTTTCATATTTTCTACCCAACCTTTTTGTTTTACCTATAACTTAACAGCTACAACAAAGTTGTTGTGTGGCTTACAAATAGGTGAAGAAATCCTATTTCTTTACTACCCACAAGGGGTTAAACACAGAGAGGACAAACAAGGACAGACAAATGGATTAAGTCGATTATATAGACCCCACTGCGTAACTGTTACTTATTTAATTGACCCCGAAAGGATGAAAGGCAAAGTCGACCTTGGCGGAATTTGAACTCAGAATATAGCGGCAGATGAAATACCTATTTCTTTACTACCCACAAGGGGCTAAACACAGAGGGGACAAACAAGGACAGACAAACGGATTAAGTCGATTATATCGACCCCGTGCATAATTGGTACTTATTTAATCGGCCCCGAAAAGATGAAAGGCAAAGTCGACCTCGGCGGAATTTGAACTCAGAATATAGTGGCAGACGAAATACTGCTAAGCATTTCGCCCAGCATGCTAACGATTCTGCCAGCTCGCCACCCTTTTAGGTGAAGATATCCATGCATTAAGTGTTAACATGATAGCTGTTATAAGTTTGGTGCATTTTACAATTAATGTATATATAGTATTAAAGAGAAATACATTTTCTGGAAAAACTATGGTATCATCATCATCATTGTTATCATGTCCACTTTTCTATGCTTAAATGGGATAAATGGAATTTGTGGAGACAGAGTTTTGTATGGTCAGGTTCCCTTCTTGTTGCTTACACTTAGCTATTTCCAAGCGAGTTAATGTTTCCCTGTGGGCAAACTCATATGCAATTGTCATTGGGTTGTTAAGACAAGAAGACACAAATACACACAAACATACACACACACTCACACACATCTTCATGTGTACTCATGTTTATGTGAACACACAAACACATATACATACAGCAAACTTTCAGCTTCTTTCTATGAAATCCACTCACAAGATTATGACTGAAATTTCCCCCAAATAATTCAACTGTTGATTACTTCCACATAATTAACCATGATATATCTGAAATAACTACCGAGACAATGATGCTGTAACAATTAAACAATGCGTTCTGGAGCCTATGATGGTTGTATCACCAGTAATCAAGACATAAAAAACGATGATATGTTCACTGGCCAGCTTGTTGTACAGAAGTACTCTGTTAAAAAAAAAATAATAAAAAATAAAAAACATCCATTATTTTGTATTCAACATTTCACATATTCAACTTCTAACTAATCCCTCTATAAACAGGTCAGATTGATTCTCTGATAGGAAGTGACATTAACATTATGCTCCTTATGTTCGTCCATACTTTCTCTTTTAGTCTATTTAGATACACATATGCACAGGCATAGACACACACATGCACACCGGTAAACACACTATCAAATGTACATACACATACTTAAACATGTTGATAGTTATTATTGGTAGTCAATCAGCTTTGTTCAAATACTTAGACAATTATCAAGGAGTCTATAATGACTGCTTAGACATTGATCCAGGAGTCTATAATAGCTCAAATTAGATCAATGACCCAGGCGTCTATAATAAGCCTATAAAGTAAGAGACTTTGTGTCTTTGAGAGATTTGTGAACTTCTCTTCCTTGTCATTGAAATTTGTCTGTGTTGCAATGAGCATCTAGCCTTATGCTATCATATAGCTGAATACTAGTCTCTTGTATGAACATGTAGTGTCAATACAAATAAAACTGATGAAAATGAAATGATGCAGATTCTAACAGCTGCTATTTAACCTACGTATTTAGTTAGCTATTAGTAATGGGTGTGTTTGCTACACCTCACCCCTACAAAAAGGAGACAAGTCAAATGCTGCACAATTGTTTTAAAAAAAGAAGCAATTATTGTCCCACCTTTGTATTAAATAACCAAATGCAGCAATCACAACCTCTAAACTAAAATCAAGAAGACCTTACTGATATACAAGTCATTGGATAAACCACGGGGAAACAAATGGAGAGAAAGCAAAAATGGGGACGAAGATGGAAACCTCACTGACTGCTTTCAGTTGTCTAAACCAGTGGTTCTCAAACATTTTTTAATCTATGGGCCCCTTTGGTTCCTATTTTACTCAGGGGCCTCATAGCCATTCAATGTCTAAAAATCCCTATTATGTTTTTACGATTAAATATTATTAAGAATTGTATAAAAAAACTGTTAAAATATTTTGTGTAATGTAGAAATATAACCAGTTTAATAAAATCTTATATGGACCCCACAAGGGTCAAGTGGACCCCAGTTGAGAACTATTGATGTAAACAGATAGCAGTAGACATAACAAAACAGACTGAGGAGAGCTCAGCAGAACAGAGACTACTTTGCATCAATGATGATATGAATTCTTTGTATGTTCAATAATGCAGGACCTCATGGTTGCAAAATGAGCTTAACCACAGTCATGCCTGTGCCTGTATATGGAACAATCCATGAAGATGGTGAAGCATACATCAAAGGGATTTTAAATGTAAACCTAACGTTGCTACATACACCATACAAAGCAAGTACCAAATAAAAAAGATACTAGATTTAGGGATATGTTTGAAATTAGACTTTGAAGAATTTTGTATTCAGTGCTATGTGTTAAATTTCTGAATTGAGGCCTTATTCATTCCATTTATGGATACAGTCACAGTGTAATTCAGGAATGGGTTTTGTATGTTAATAACAAGGTTGTTATTTCAGAATCACTATTAGCATAGTAAAACCTATCATATTAGAAGTCAATAACCAGAACATCATTTAATAATCTCATGTGCAATGTAGAAAGTGTGGTGGATCATTTTGCATTGGTTTTGAAATTGTTGCAAACATGGCATATATACAAGTTAGTGGAGAATATCTGCTAGATTAACAAAGAGTTCCATATTTACAAATGTAGTTAATAATAAGTTGCACTGAGGCATTGGTATGTGGCACCCAGGAACAAGCCCCAAGAACTAATTACACCAAATTCCAAATAGATAAGAGCAGTGAATTGCCCCTTTGCAGGATGTGTGACAGCAAAAACAATCTGGCATATTGTGAGTGAGTATAGCAAGCTAGCCCAAAAGTACTATAAAAGGAGGCCCAGTAACATGGCTAAGTTTGTCCAGTGGAGGCTATGTGAAAAGTAAATCTGGACAGAGCATGGAAATGGTATGAACAAGAACCAGAGGGAGCCCTCAAGAACAAGGAATATAAGATACTGTGGGATTTTACAACCCAATGTGACTCCTAATCGATGCTCAGAGACCAGATATTGTGGTAGGTAAAGGAAAAAAGGAAACCGAGATTATAGATATTGCAATACCTGGGCATGCACGCATAAGTGACAAAGAACTAGAAAAGATTGTAAAGTAGAGACAACTAAAAGACGAAATTGCAAAAATGTGGACTATGAGGAGAGTGTTTGTCATTCCAGTATTTGTAGGGGCATTCAGAGCACTAATAACCATGTTCAAGAAATATGTTAGAGAAATCAGAATTGACATGAGAGTAGAGCAAGCCCCCAAAACTGCTGGGGACAGCTAAGATTTTGAGATTGGTACTTGAATATTGAATATCTTCCATGATAATTAACAACCAGGTATCAAAGCTTATGACGTGTGGAAAGAAACCCTGTGAGACCCCGTGGAAAGAGACCTTCTGACAATAGACTGTTGTTTGCTCTCACAGAATCAACCAGAGCAAACAAGACTGAGCGCTCTGAGAAGTATAGTAACAATAATAATAATAATGATAATAGTGATAATAATAATAATAATAATAATAATAATAAACCTTTATGCTGTAGCCACAAGGCCAGACATTTTTGAGGAGGAGCAAGTCTATTACATCAACCCCAGTACATGACTGGTAATCGATCCTGAAAGGATAAAAGGCAAAGTCAACCTTGGCAGAAATTAAACTCAGAATGTAAAGATGTATAAAATGCCACTATGCATTTTGTCCAGCCTTCTAACAATTCTGCAAGCTCACCACCTTAATAATAGTAACAACAACAACAACAATAAATAATGATAATAATAATAATAATAATAATAATAATAATTTCTAATCTTGGTACAAAGCCAGAAATTTGTGGGTAGGGAAAAGACAGGTATATTGACACAGTAGAGGACCAACAAGATTTAACCACACACAAAAATTAAACCCCTAAAAAATTAAAATAATGCAAAAAGATACTAACACCAAGTACAGACTCTGCTACTAGTACAATGGGATGGCTGCCCATACCATTTTTGGTTGCCCATTCTCTGCCAAGGCGAAGTAAATTCATTGACATGGTTGAATTAGCATCTCTATCCATTGGGCAAGATGCCAACACTTTGATGTGAAAATGGATAAGAAACGGTATAAACAAGTACCAGAAATGGTTTATGGTGATAAACTGGCTTGAGTCATCTGAGACAGATATGTCTAGATTGACAAAGAGACCAAAGATGATAATGAAGTAACGGAACAAAATTTTTTGACACTAATACATATTTCAATCTCATCTGATCAAAACAGTGCCCCATAAGAGATGAAGAAACTGTCAAAGTATGAAAGTCTTAGAACTGAAATAAACTAGATGTGGGGCAGGAAACTGAAACACTAGGTGTAAGAAGAAAAATATATAACCTACACAACACAGTCATGACTCTATTGATAAGAAGTTTGCTTCGCAGCCATATGGTTTTGAGTTCAGTTCTACTGCTTAGCTTCTGGGGCAAGTTGCTTCTACTATAGCTTAACCATAGATCAATCAAAGCCTCATCAAAAGATTTGTCAGAAGGAAGGGGAAAGAAGCTTGGTATGTGTGTGTGTGTGTATGTGTATATATATATATATATATATACATTTTTACACACACACATGTATAATGTGTGTATGTATGTATGTATGTGTGTATATATATATATACATTTTTACACACACACATGTATAATGTGTGTATGTATGTATGTATGTATGTGTGTATATATATATATATGTATATATATATATATATACTTTATTTAAAAGCAGCAGAAATATAACAAAAGCTGTTATGTGCTTACTCCGGTATGTATATATATAAAGATATGTATGTATATATATGTGTATATATGTTTATATATATATATATATATATAAAGATATGTATGTATATGTATATATATATATTAACTTAACTATATTTATATATATATATATATATATATATATATATATATATAGGTGTGTGTATGCTTATGTCTTCATTGTGTGATTATTGTAAATTAACGTCATTCATTGATGATGAGAATAATCCTGTTGATTCAACAAAGGGTTCAGTTTGAAACTCTAAGACTATTACTGAATATGATAAGCACCTGAGAAAGGCTGGTGTTTAAAACAGCTGAAAATCTGTCTATTACAACCAAGTTAAAAATAATATTTTGAATATGTAATATATAATGACTGTAATAAATGCTGTATATTTTTTTTGATACTGTAATTAAACTTTATATCTTTTACATATGTGTTATTTTCAAGTTGTTAGGGCATGTCTTTTAATGTGCCACGACTTACCAGTTTAACAAATAGAGAATGATAAAATAAGTACCTAGTTGAAATAAGGACTGAAGTTGATATGATCGATTAAATGTTTGAAGCTAATATCCAGTATGGTTGCAATCAAGTCTCTGCAACTTGTAAAATAATAAAAGAATAAAACATTATAAATATATATATACACACATACAAGTATGTATATATGCATATACATACATACATTATATATATGTACACACACTTAAACAAGTATGTATATATGCATATACATACATACATGTATATGTATGCATGTATGTCTATATGTGTTTAATACACAGGTGTAACACTTATGAAAAATAAAAAAAATATATAGAACAATAGAAAAATATTTTCAGTATTTTTTTGCTGTGAATTGCGCAATCTAATGAAAGAAACAGATAAGAAGAATACTTAGCATTTTGTTGATATTTTTGTCTTAGCTCGTTCATTTGTGTCTTACAATGGTTTCTTTCTCGATCTTCTGTAGTTATCATATCATAGTACACAACTCTTATGAGCTTATATTAGCATTGACTGCAATAATTATGCACATAAATGAAACATTTTCATGAAAATTTATTAGTAATTAACAATCTGTATTTATCGTTAATTATTTTAGTAATTTAGATAGTGGCATTAAAGGAGACGTGCTGAGTGGGAAACACATTGAAACAAAAGAACAAATTACAGCAACGGAATAAATATGAAAATATTGGCTACAGATTTTAATCTAATCTCATAAAAGGCTTTAACAAAATGTGAAATATCTCTAATGTCCTATATTATTATAGGATTGAGAAAATTCAATTTCCATACTCTTCAGGCAGAAATATTCCTTAATGGATGATTAAATGTTTACAACTTAGATTGGAAACAATTAGTGCGAACATAGAATTTGTCTCTAATTAGCCTGATTTTATCAAGAGATCTACAATAGCCTGGATGGAATATTTTGTAATTAAACACTGAATACCGCACAAAGTCACTTGAATGAAATATCTTATTGACTTCAAGACGGTGATTTAGAAGTTGATTTAGTTGAATTATTTCTTCTTTTGTTTTGCTTCCGCTTCTCTTGCAGAGATCTAATCAATTTAATTTAGTTGTTACTTATAGGTGTGACAATATAGGGATAATGACATTTCAATGATTCCCTACTTCATTTTCACAAAACAAAGAGATTCTGGAATCTAATATATTTATTTGAAAAACTTTCTATTTTATGTTGTTTTTTTTTTATTGTCTGCTGTTGTTACTCTTTCTTTCTTCTGATTATTTGTAGTTTTCTTTTACTTTGTTTAAGATACAGCATTATTTTGCTTTATACTGACAATGTTCTTATGTTTGTTTTTATTTTTGTCTATGTTCAGTCGTCACATAGTTGTTACATTTGTTTCTTTTCCATACAACTCTATTATTTCCTATTTTCATTATTCAATAAATACAAACTATAAGTAAATTGAAATATCTGCTGCAAACCAAGATTGAACTGCTTCTCACTTTCCTTTACAAATAAGTTTTAGACAAAGAGAAAACACTTTACTTAGTTTAGTTTGTTTTTTCTATTACACCCTAATCATGTTTAACTTCCTACTCATTTTTTGTATTGTTCTTTTTTCCCCCTTTTACTTCTTTTTACAATGTTTAAAGTAAACTTATACAAGAGGAAATCATCTTGTCAGATGCAATGTCTTTGTTGTTGCCTGATTTTTCTATTTGCTAATCAAAGCACACTGTTTACAGATGCTGTTTCCCATAGCTTATGTTCTGAAAGAATAATGATCATCATCAAATGTCATCCAGCAAACACCTATTAAGTGGTAACTATCAATGTAATGTGTCTCATCATGTCTTTAACACAAATGATAAAAACACCCAACTCACCAAAACAAAAAAACAACAAAAGCCAACAAGAAAAAAAAAACCCTGCTAACAGACATGGGTGTCTTCCAACAATGGTAAAGTATGTTATGGTGGTATGTAGTCAGTCCATTTCAGGACATAACAGTTGCCGATCATGAGAAAAACTTCAATTCTTGGAAACTGTTACAACCAACATTGCAAACATTATAGGTTTTAGCTTAATGATAGCCTTGTGCCAAAATAAAAGCCTCTATCTCACTCCTATTGACCTGAGCTTTGTCAGATCCATGAGTCTTCTGTTCTTCCAATTATATGTCAGAACCCATATTCAAAATATCTGGCTGGAATCTGTTATGGGAAAGCAGTTTACATAGTTTCTCATTTTTATTCTATATTGTGATGGTCTTAGGAACATTAGAAAACTCCCTGGACACATGTATATACACCGTTTTTTTGCTCTTTGCATACCAAATAAAATTCTCCTCTTGTTTCCATTCATTTTAGTTTTGTTGTTTACTACATACATACATATATATATATATATACATACATGTATATATATATATGTGTGTGTATACATGTATATATATGTATATGTGTGTGCATGCATAGATATGTACATGTATGTATATATATATGTATGTGTATATATGTAGGTATATATATATATATATATATATATATATATATATATATATATATATATATATATTCTCTTTGGCCTGTCATTGCCCATTTTCTTTCCTGCAAACCTACAACCTTCAGACATGTGTCATTTGGCCAATACAAAATGGCTACTCACTATAATCAAAAAAAAAAGAAGAAGAAAGAAGCATTTCCTGACTTGTGAACTAAGAAAATAACGAGAGATAAATATACAAGAATACAAAAAACTTACTGAACATAAAAAAAAAATGGAAATAGCCAATTCTAAATCTAACTGTGAGGAATTGGTTCTCTTTCTAGTGTGTGCCTGTCAGTTGGTTTGTCTTTCTGTCTCTCTGTCTGTTTATCTGTTTGCATATTCTGCATGTCTATCTGTCTCTATAGTTATATAGAGACTGTTTGTCCATCTCTCTCTCTCTATATATATATATATGCTTCTTTCTTCCTGTGTCCCACCTCTCTTGCTTTTTGCTTGTCTGCCTGTCTCTTTGTGTGTCTTGTTTGTCTACCCTTTTTCTGTCTTTTTTTCTGAATATCTCTATATTTTATCTGTTTATCTGTCTCTATAGATATATGAAGACTGTCTGTCTATCTCTCCCTCCCTCTCCATATATATACCTCTTTCTTCCCTTTTCCCACCTCTCTCTCTCTCTCTTTGTCCATCTGCCTGTCTTTCTGTGTCTGTCTGTTTGTCTACCTTTTCTCTATCTATCTTTCTGACTGTCTCTGTTTCTTTTCTATATGCTGCTCTTTCTGTTTTGTCTCTTTCGGTTCTCTCTTTTTGTTTTTCTTTAGCTGTTTCTGTCTCTTTTGCTTACCCTCCTCTATATTTTTCTTCTGTCTGTAACTGTTTCTCCCAGCCTCTCTCACTCTCCACTCCCTCACCATACAAAGACATGTGATTTTTATCATTGTTTCATCTTGTTAAGTTTATGAATTTTGTTAATTGTTAAAGCTGTTAATCCTCATGTCTATTTAGTTAATTGGACACTGCAGAAATCAACAACATAATGAAGCAACAAACAAGCATCAACAATAACAACAACAAACTTTCTAGCTTATAAAACAAACACAAAAAAAGACAGACATTATGACAATAGTTGTGATTGTGTTGATATTAGTAGTAATAAATAAGAAAAGAGGTCTTGGTGTTGGTGGTAATGCTGATAAAAAAATATATGGTTGTAATGGCAACCAACAAGCCATAACTAATTGATAAAGTAAAATTAATTCTGTGTTTACACCTTATGTGAAGTGATCATGCAAACATTTGAAAACATAACTATTATTTCCTTCCTTGTAAAATGGAATCAATTCAAATGAACAACCTTCTTTCTTTAGATTTCTTTATTTAAAATATCAACAAAATTTATTTAATGAAGAAGAAATGAAATTATTTAAAATGTAAAAACAAACAAACATATACTTTTTTTTTTTTACTTTTCTCAATCTCATCTAAAGTAATACTTCCATTTTATATAACTTGTTAATTAAAATTAATGTTTCTGATGAATGTTTGTATTAGATAAAGTGCAATAGTATTGGGTAGGCATCACTATATTAAGTATCAGATGAAGTGCATGAGATAAATTACATTGCTGATATCTGAAGTACTTCAAAAAAAAAAAAAAATTAAGAAAATAAAGGTAAAAGAAAGAAGTAAATATTATCAAGCACATTTCAATACACAAAGTAAGCTTTGTCAAAAATTTTATTAACCATTGTCAAAATCTTCAACAAAGATATAAAGTAAAGGAATTTTTGAAACTGAATTTCATTTTACATTTTGGAATGAAAGCAATTAAAAGTGGATGGTAATAAGAATTAATTTCGATAGTGCCTCGTCAATATTTTTGGTGTTTTGTTGTTTATTTTAAATATTTGAAATGTTTTGCTGCTTCTTTTAATTTTTTTTATTTATTGTTTTTTTTTACATTTCTGCCCATTCTCTCAAAAACCTTGACAGGGCTAATTTGATAAGTTCAAAGTCAATTATAAAATGGGTGGGAATCTGGTGGAGAAGGTTTTCACAGAAGCCTTTATGGGAGTGGGATAGGGTGGAGAAAGAAAAGTAAAAACAATTTCAGATCATATTTTAGGAATTATTTGTTATTTAAAAGAATAGAATTTAGTATTGGTATTTGTGTTTGAATGACAGTGGTGTGGGATCAAACTGTTATGATGCATGTGCCACAAGACATTTATGTTGCAAAGAAATTGAAGGTTAGATACACATGTTCTTCAACTTAACTTAGTTTAACCTGGAAGAAATTTTCTTCCCTTTAATGGTAAATCGCCATCTGAAGCAAAACACATATTATTCATATGTGTGTGTGTGTTTATGTACATATGTATGTGTTTGTATTTATATATGTGTGTATATATAATATTAGAATTAGTTTTTGGGGTTCTTAACTACTTAGGCTATCAGTTAATTCTTGTTCCTCTATCTATACTTTGAATAATCAGTGTGATAAATAAGTGAGATAACATCAGGTTAACTTGTTGCTTCCATGTGCAATTACTTAAGGAACTTGATCCCATTCTTAAAGTACATCAGCTATTCATTACAGACAAGCTTTAGTCATATTCTTCAATCACTTCTTTATTTTTGTGGCAAGTAAAAAAGACATACCAATGTCTTTGCATTTACGAATGTATTTACAAGCTCTTTTTTTCCATCTGTTTTGTGATGATATGAAGTATACTTGATTGCATTGGCTTATTCTATTAATTCCCTAGAGATGAAAGGAAAAGTTGACCCTAGCAAGTGATAAATGGCTAACAGACTCCAAGCTATTAAAAGGAAAGCTAGTCTTTTGTAAATAATTTTTAATAATGTACCCTGAATATTTTAACAGAATCAATGATAAATATAGTAGTATTAGAAGAAAATAAATTAGATTCCCTTTTTGAGTAAACAGTCATGTACCCTTATATCTTGTGTGGTCTGTATGATTACCTTGTTTGAATAAACATTTGTCAGCTGCATTATTTTAACGTCTTTCTTTGTGTTTTTCACATATATAAATAGATAAATAGTTAGACTTTGTATTTACTTTGTACATATCTGTCTTCTGCAAGTGACATGTAGTCCTAATATGCTGCCTGGTTGAACATCACCACCTGGTTTTTGAATGCCTTAAGTGAAGTTCACTCTGCTGCAATTATTTGAACCAGATTCTAGCTCTGTTACCTGCTTATATTTTTTTCTGTTAAACATTGAGATACCAGTGTATAGGCTGAGTTTTAACTCCATTATCTCTTTAATTTGGAAAGACTTGCATATGCTTTGGGTACTTCCTCATCCTCCCTATACAAAACTTATGTGAAAAGATGTGTTCACATTATATCCATGTATTCATATGCATGCATATATATATATATATATATATACCCAGAAACATATCTGTTTTCCATATTATGTGAAAAGAGAGATTAAATGACTGAAATGTAATAACATCAACAATAATAAATTTGCTCCTCTCCTCTGAGATACTAAATCTAGATTAAGACAAGTTAATTCCAAACTTCTAAACTAAAATATTTTCACCAGCCAAAGCTTTATAGACAAGGCAGAAATAATGGTCACTACATATTTTTCTTTATTGTAGTAAATGGGCAGATTGAATAAACCTATCAATGACAAACCTATAATGACTACTGGAAATAGGTGTAAGTCAAATTTACTACAATAAAGAAAAATATATCATGGCCACTATTTATGCCTTGTCTGTGAAAAAACCAGTATAACTGGAACACAACCATGGATTTACAATATAGAGTGGTGATGAGCTACAACTTCAGACCTTGCCACGAGAATATGCCGTTCTTTACTAATCTAGATAATATTGTTAGCCTGGTGTATTAACAGAGAACTAATAAAGTATTTCACTGGATTGATAGTTTCTTACAAATAACTCTGAAATTGCCAGAGTTACTAAGTGATGCAGAAGAAACATGTGTAGGTCTATTTGAAACAGTATATATATATAAAGGAATTAAAGGTAACTCTATGCTACTTCGAAATAATCTTTAATATATATATATATATATATATATATATATTATATATATATATATATATATATATATATATATATATATGTGTATGTGTGTGTGTGTACATATATATAGATACATTTATTATGAAGCAGAATTAGTTTAAAATTGTAATCTGTGTATCGTGGCTATGGCAGATACATCTCTGAAAGCCTAATATCTAGTCTAATATCTATAAAATTGAAGTTTTCTCTCTGTGTGTGTATGTGCGTGCTTGTGTGCGTGTGTGTGTGTGTGTGTGTGTGTGTGCATGTTTGTGTAAGTGTACAAAAATTTAATGTGCCTTAATAACTACTACATCTTTCATCCGATTTCTTTAAAATTTTAAACACATCTGCTTCATATCCCAGACCCGAACATAGGCTACATAAAATTTTTTTTTTAAATCGATTTTTGGATCTCTAGAGCGATAGGAAACCAACAACAGATGATTCCTATTCATTTGTATTAATCAGCTGTTTTATAATCTGTAGGATCTTCCATACTTTTTTCATCTTTTTATAAAATGTGAAAGGTTTTGTCTATTTATCTCCACTGTCCACCAGTGACACTGATTAAACTGACAAGGAACGCTGAACACATACGTTTCCACAATTCACAACTGATTTTCACCAAACTTTACACACACATTACTTATGTCCCACGGATGGCCATGCACTAAACATTTTGCCCATTTTGGGCATAAATGGACAGTTTCCATACATTTTTAATCTTTTTATAAAAATGAAAGGATTTTGTCTATTTATTTATTTATTTATTTCAACTGTCCACATGCCACAAATTGACTAGGAACACTGTACGCGATGAATATCCAGTTCCAAAAAATCTTAATCTCCATATTTAAACTGCATCAAACTTTGGCAAGCTTTACCTATTCTGAGTTACTTGAAACGTGATGTTCCCTTCCCTCTCTTCTATTTGTTGATACCTTTGTTTACCTGCCAGCACATTGTTTCACTTTAAGGATGCTTATTTACATATCCATTATGATATTTCGACTGTTGTCCATTGTTTCAAATACATTTCAGCATTGTCAATCTATCTTTTTCAAGAATTCTATTTTGAATCATTTTGAAATCTATTTTGTTTTTTTTTCCTAGTTAATTTTAGTTTGTTTTCAGATCCTTAAAATAAAATGTCAAGTTAAGAAAAATGAGCATTTTCGATACCTCCTTCTTTTGGCTTTTAATCAAGGTTCTAAGGCCGCAAAAGCTGCCCGTGACATTTGTGCTTTGTATGGAGAGGGTGCCATAGCTGAAAGAACTGTTCGTGATTGGTAAGCCAAGTTCAAAAATGGAAATGTTAACCTCAAAGACAACATCGTTCTGGCCGTCTAGTTGAGTTCGCTGAAGAGCGATTAAACCAACTTTTGCACGAAAATTCTTGTCAAACTACAAGGGAACTGGCAGAGAAAGTGGAATGTTCCCACACTGCTATAGAGAAGCATCTTCATTCGATGGGAAAGGTTCAGAAGTATGGAGCATGAGTTCTGCATACTTTAAGTGACAACAACAAAAATCAATGAGCCACAATCTCCACTGGTTTGCTTGCTCATCACTGCTCAATTCATGGACACAAGCAATGAATTTTTTACTGAATCATTACTGGCGACGAACAATTGTGCCTGTACATCAATATGAAGCAATGTAAGGAATGGCTTAACTTCAGTAAACAAGTGACACCGCACGTTAAACAAGATCTTCATCCATGTAAAACAATGTTGTGCGTATGGTGGGACTGGGAAGGGATTATCCATTACGAATTGCTTGGAACTCTATGTTCAACAGATGGAATGACTCAACACGGCTATTCAAGAGAAGAAAAGACCTAATTGTCAGCATGGAGTTCTTCTGCTGCACGACAACATTCACCCTAATATCGCCAATATGACCGAGGAAGCCATTCAAATGCCCTCTCCTGATTTGGCACCAATGGATTTCCACCTCACAATTGCACTGGGCTGGTCATGTCATCAGAATGAGTGACGAAAGAATACCGAAAGTCCTCATGTCCAAGAAGCTTTAGAGTGGGTACAGGAATGCTGATCGACCATGGCTCATATATAAGAACAAGCTAAAGAGCAACCTCTGAGAGATGAAGAAAGCTCACAACACTTTTGAGCGAACAGCCTTGGAATGAACAAAATGGAGATTGTTGTGTCAAAATAGTATTAAAAACTTTGTTGCAACTACCATAATCCTCATAGTTGCAACATCTGTGGCCTTCTTTGCAAATCGTTGGTGGACTTAAATGTCACATTCAACATAAGCATTATGACTGACATAGAAAGAGCCTCATACATCGAAACTGATGGGAGAGTCCATCATATATATATATATATACACACACACGCGCGCACGCACGCACACACACACGCACACACACACATATATGTATGCATATAGGTTTTGTACATCTTTAGATATCTATTTGAATGTCTACAATATATCCATTTATCTGTCAAAATATATCAGTACTCTTTACTCTTTTACTCTTTTACTTGTTTCAGTCATTTGACTGCGGCCATGCTGGAGCACCGGGACTTATTCTTTTGTAAGCCCAGTACTTATTCTATCGGTCTCTTTGGCCGAACCGCTAAGTTACGGGTATGTAAACACACCAGCATCGGTTGTCAAGCAATGCTAGTGGGACAAATACAGACACATAAACACACACACGCATATATATACCTATATACGACAGGCTTCTTTCAGTTTCCGTCTACCAAATCTACTCACAAGGCTTTGGTCGGCCCGAGGCTATAGTAGAAGACACTCGCCCAAGGTGGCACACAGTGGGACTGAACTCGGAACTATGTGGCTGGTAAACAAGCTACTTACCACACAGCCACTCCTGCGTATATGTGTGAATTTTTTTTTTAATATGTTAACCGATATATGTATTTCTCTGAACTTTTGTACAATCACACACACATATATATACAGTTCTATATTTAAGAGATGAGGAATTATGTACATCATTTACATTATTTACAATTGACGGATATTTGTCCTCATCCTGTTTGTTGTTAACACAATGTTTCAGCTAATGTACTTTCCAGCCCCTTCATCAGGTGTCTTGGGGAAATTTCGAACCTGGGTTCTCATTCCTAAGGTATTTTTCGATGTTATTATTATTGTTATTATTATTATTATTATTATTATTATTATTATTATTATTATTATTATTATTATTATTAATGTAATGTGCTGCTTATTTTCGTTTTCGTATTTTCCAGTGGTGTTCTCTGTCTATTATTTTAACTTCATCCCACAGGGGGAGGTGGTCTCCATTTTTTCATACATGATCAGCTATACACGATTTATCAATATCTCCCTGTGCCACAGCTTTGCAATGTTCCTCTCTCCTTATTTTGACGGGGTGGCACGTTTCGCCTTTGTATAACCTACCACAGTTGCATCGGAAGGAGTACACGCAGTTCTCAGTCATGTTCTCTTCTATTGGTGGTTTTACTCAAAGGAGATATTTGCTAAGTGTAGTATTACTTTTGAATACTGTCCTGATGTCATATGGGCTGCATATTTTTGTATCTTTTCGGAGAGGCCTTTCACATAGAGTAGACAGACTGTGGACAGTTTATCGGTTTCATCCTCTCTTTTCTTCATAATTGGAGTGGATTCATATACATACATACACACACACACACATATGTGTGTGTGTGTGTTATTCTCTTTGTCCTGTCTTTTACTGTTTTTACTTGTATTGTTTTCACTGTCTTGTTTTGTTCTTACTGCCCTGTTCTTGTTACCACTTTTACCCCTCTTCAAAAAATCCCAAATTTTATTTTATTTGCTTTGCGGGAAGGACTGTTTCAATGAAGTTGCATATTGTCCTTATCTTCGAAATGCGGAGCAGATGAAACAGGGACAACTGAAGAAGGGGAATATTCCTTGTGTTGTATGTCTTGTACTTTGTGTTTTCTTTGTTTGAAAAAAAGTTTGTTTCCATGTTCTGCTTTTATATTTTCGTTTCTTATTGTGTTCAAGTTTTTTTATGTCCTCTACCCATATATGCATGTATTTATACACATAGATTTAGGTATGTACATATATGTACGTATATATGCATATATTTATATATTATTTATATTGTTATATGATCGAACACCAATCATCCTTTTCCAAGTATGTTTTATCTTAATAATTATGATGCGCACTCTTAACTTTTACTAATTCTCCTCTGTCTATCTCTCTCCCTCTCTTGTTCTTCATCCTTTCTGGTTTTCTCTCCTGCCCTTCCCTATTCTTATCTCTGCTTCACTGTTCCCTCTCTCTTACTCCCCCTCCTCCTCCTCCACTCTCTCATCACTGACTCGTGATCAGAGGGAAGCCATCTTTCCAACTGCTATCTTCACCAAGATCAGTCCGCTTATCCTGTCTCTCTCATCATAAACTGTCTCAAGCGTTCAGAATAATTTTTCCATCATCTTGGCTTAACAGTCCTCATCGTTTGTTTTTACTGTGTTATTCTCTTTGTTCTGTCTTTTACTGTTTCTACTGTCTTGTTTTGTTCGTACTGTCCTGTTCTTGTTACCATTTTTACCCCTCTGCAAAAGATCCCAAATTTTATTTAATTTGCTTTACGGGAAGGACTGTTTCAACGAATTTTGATTTTCTGTTGAGTGACTTCTGGCCAACCCTGTATATATATATGTGTATATATATATATATATATATATACACACACACATGCATATATATATATATATACACACACACATAAATAGATACTCACAAAATTAGTCCATAAAACAGCACTTAACACTCTATTAATAGTTAAATGTCTTCTTTCGTTAGAGAATTATTCATATATTTGATTATGAATGTTCAGCTGCAAGAGGGGCACAGGCATAGCTGTGTGGTTAAAACCCCATAGATCTTGGTTTAATCCCACTACATAACTTTGGGTTGACCAATACCTCGTGCATAATTTTTTTTTTTTGCAGGGTGAAACTGTTCAGCATCCCATCATGCATATTCATACACACTCAGATACATATATACACATATATGAATGTGTACGCACACATTTATATATGTATATGTCTGTGCATGCATGTTTATAGTAAAATGGCATAAGAACTGTAGCATTCAATCAGAAATGTCTATAGTATTTAAGTGTGGTTTTGGTTTGCTTGGAGTACATTGATAAGGTTCAGGCATTTATAAAAAGTGTTTTATTATCTATCAAAATGTTTACCATATTTCTTTCAGACAATAATTGTAGGAAGTAGGTTTACATTCCACAAAACTTTATACATTTACATAGTTGCTGAAAGTGCAGGCAAACAACCTTTGGTATTCTGAGATGAAGGCATTCTACTTACCATTTTTTCCTTTCTTTTGCCTTTACAATCTTTCCAGTTTTCCAATTTCATACGTACGTATACACATAGGATATATATATATATATATATATATTTGTAGATAGATAGATGATAGATAGGTGTGTGTGTGTATGCACAAACATAAACACATATATTTATCCCCACACACATATTCGTGCATATGTATTTGAATGTACACACACATACCACACACCACATACACACATACAAAGAGAGATGCTCATACAACCACAAAGAAAAATGGATATTTATGACGAATTTATATTGTGTTTATATACTAAGCTAATTTGAAAATGTAGTTAGAAAATTTGGAAATGTTCTTTTACTTTGCTTATGCCTGAAATTTTAGGCATACTGTACCATTAAAATATGAATATTTCAGTATTATTATGTTTAAACAATTATTTCCAGTTTTATAGTTAGTTAGTTAGTTATTATATATTATATATTGTTAAATTGTCATGAATCCTTGTTGCTATTGAATAGTCAATTGTTTTTGTAAAAACAATTTATTTTTAAAAGGTCTTGCAACGACTTTAAATTTGTGTGCCAGTCAAGAATTACTGCTAATACTACAAAAGAAAGGCAATCTTTATATCCATCTTAACATGGATGTATTGTGAGATAGCTGAACACTGCATTATTTACCTTGAAAGTATCTCTCATATCGATGCATGGTGCATAAAAGCATGCATATCTATATTGTTGGTTGAGGAGAATCTTCTGCCACAGGCAGTTACCAGATTTTGTGATTTCAATGTGTGCTTTTATATACCTTGCACCATCTTAGGGGTTTACTCAAGGTAAATAATGCATTATTTGGTTCTCTAACAAAATATCAACATTAAGTTGGATCTGTCATTAATAATTATTTTTAATAAGCCTGTTGGCTATTTGTGACCTCAGTGCCTGAATAGTCACTGAAATTCCATGTATTGCGGGCAGTGAGATTTGGCTGTATGAGGCTACCAGATGTTCTGCTACTGAAGAAGCAGGGTACATCAAAATCACATGATCTAGCAGTTCTGACACCCATGGCAGTTGCTTGTCATCTGCCAGCAATACATGTGTGCCTTTAAGCACCATGCATCTAAATGAGAGGTAGACTCAAGGTAAATAATGCATTATTTGGTGCTCTAGCAATACATCTACATTAAGTTTCTCTTTTACTTGTTTCAGACATTTGACTACGGCCATGCTGGAGCACCACCTTTAGTTGAGCAAATCGACCCCAGCACTTATTCTTTGTAAGCCTAGTATTTATTCTATCAGTCTCTTTTGCCGAACACACCAGCATTGGTCGTCAAGCAATGTTGGGGGGAGAAACACAGACACACAAACATATACACACACACACACATATATATATACATATATACGACGGGCTTCTTTCAGTTTCCATCTACCAAATCCACTCACAAGACTTTGGTCGGCCTGAGGCTATAGTAGAAGACATTTGCCCAAGGTGCCATGCAGTGAGACTGAACCCGGAACCTTGTGGTTCGTAAGCAAGCTACTTACCACACATCCACTCCTATGCCTATAAGATTATATTTTAGTATTGATACTGCTTCTGTCACTAATGATTATTTTATAAAAGAAATGTATGACTGAGAATAAAAAAAGACGGTATTTAGTCTTCATGTTGAAGCTATGATATCAGTTTCAAAGAGCACAAATACCCTGAGTTTTTATGATTTCATTTTCTTTAAATGTTTCCTATTATATCAATCAATGACTTTCTGAATCTTGAGTTTTCATACATATCTTAATATGTCTTCAATTTTATGTTTATCTTATTATCTTTCAACTTCATTAAATATAAAAGAAATTAAGAGTTTTATTAAATGAAAATGTTAACAATAAAAACATTAATTTATTTTTGTTACTTGTCAATTTAATAAAGTTGGCTGCAACCTACTAATCTCTGTTCAAATGAATTAAAAGTATCAGCTATGAATATCACATAAATGTAGACAGTAAAAATTTAATTAAGTATTTCAGGTAAAGAAATACCTTTTCACTAGTAATTTTTTTTTTTTTTTGCTTTATTAAAGTGTATAGCAAATGATTTCTCTGTTATGACACTTGATTAAATACAAAACATCTAAATGCCATTTGGATGCAGTGTTAGAGGTGAAACTTCTCAAGAGCTTTATATAGCGCTATTAAAATACAATAAATATGCTCATAATTCACTTTGTTTGCCTAATTTGTTTTATATTTCTTTAAATATACTTCTAGTTATTAAATCATTATTGGTAAAGAAAAGAGAAAAATATCTAAATAGATTCTAATTTGTAGAGATTAAAAGAATTTTTTTAAATGATTAGTTTTAGGCAAAAACTGATTGTGTTATTAACAACGTCAAAAGAATTAAGCTGCCTTTGGCTTTGCAATAAAACTACTTACAGTTTATATAATTGTTATGATGATTGTTCTAACAATGACACTAATAATTAGAGTAACAATATGAAAATTATTCTCTAATTTGGTGATGATAAGATTGTCAGTCAGTCATAATTTATTTTCCTTTTGCTGTAAAAGCAAAAACCCCTTCTGGAAATAATTTGTCTTAAATATTCATGTGGTTAATGTTATTAATTTATCATCAATATTATTGTTTTATATACACATACATAAATCTTATGCTGATGTACATATATATGTAATCACACATTCACACACATGCATGTGCACATAGACATTTACAGACACAAATACACATATATATATATTTTCAAATACCATACAAATATCTATATTGCATTGTTGGTTCTTTCCCCCCCCCCTCTCTCTCTTTCTCTCCCTCTCTCTCTTCTCAAATCACATGGAATGTGTTTCCAACAGCAGTATTATTTATTGCAACATAGGTGCTCCTGCAGCAGTGCAATTCTATCAATTACATAAATATTAAATGCATCAAATCTAATGTTTATAAAAATTGAATTTGTGAAATATGATTTGATAACAATTTGCTTGGCAACTCCAAGAATCAGGTAGAAAAAAAAAATTAAATTATTACTTCAGGTTTGGGCAAATTTCTAAGATGAAAAGATTGCTTAAAATTTATATCATCCCTCATTGACATGTTCTAATTAAATAACTTATTCTTTTATAATGTAGCTTAAATTAAACAATTTATTTCTGAAATGATATCATCTCCTTTTGGTGTTAATTATTTAAAGTAAATGTACACATAACAAGTTCAAATAGCATTTAAATGGATTAATTTTACAAATGTATCAAATGAAATAGTTCTTTTTTTAAGATTTAAAAAACAGCTTAAAAAAATGAAACTATTCCTTTCTTATATGTAAAAATGATTTGCTACCTTCTACGTTTTATATATTCCTGGACAGGTAAAGTATTTAATTTGGGACATGCATAGTTTTCCTTTTTATCTCTAAGTGACGACAACAACAATAATAATATAATGATAATCATATTAGTAGTAATAATTCTTTCTGCTATAGGGGAGAAGCTAAAATGTTTACATCAACCCCAGTACTCAACTGGTACTTATTCTATTGACCCTAAAAGGATAAAAGGCATGGCTGACTTTGGTAGATTATGAACTCAGAACGTAAAGATGGACAAAATTATGCTAAGAATTTTGTCCAGCATGTTTAAGATTCTTCTGGCTCCTTGCCTTAATAATAATCAGAAGAAAAAGAATGGCAAGATGTGCAAACATTTTTCTTTTTCATATATCCTGGTTTCTTAATATACTTGTACCTAATCATGTGTATTCACTTTGAAAATACGAAGGCCATAAAATCATTGTCTCTGGTATCTATTGTTTGAAGAACATTAAAGGATATGGTGGAATTTATAATAATAAGAGTCAGCAAATGGTTATGATGTTTAAATTACTATTTGCTAAAATTAATTGTTTAGTTTTTGTCTCATTTGTGATTTCTTAGCTGATTGACTTATTTAAGTTTTCATGAGCTGACCAACTTGCATTTCATTTTTACCTAAATGTTGCAAAATATACTGAGTTCCCATTAGATGAAGTTTTTGATTTTTCTTAATTTTTTGTTTTGTCAACATATTTATTGCCATTTAAGCTAGAAAGAGTAAACAGGATACTTGCATGAATATAAAACTAAATATATATATGAAACAAAATACGGTGTCTCAACTAGCAATTAATATGTATTTATCAGTTGCCAGGAATGTGTGTGTATGTGTGTCTCTCTCTCCCTATATATATATATATATATATATATATATATATATATATATATATATACACACATGTACACACACACATGCATATACACACATATATAAATATACATATGCATATATGTATGTGTGTGTGTGTGTGAGCAGTAGATCATAGCTTCTAGGGAACTATGATCCAATTGTCTCATTCTCTACTCAACTAATGTAGAAAAATATTTTAAGTTTCAAAAGTGAGCTGAGAAAAAGGACAAATACAGACTTTTGTCACATATACATCTTTACCTAAAACACAAAAGAAGTTAATTAAGAGAACAAGTTACCTTAATGATCTGCATTTTTATTTAGGTATTTCAATAACTGTCTTTTAATCATGCATTAAAAAGAAAATGAAATCTTCACTGAGATTCTTTTTCATTCTTTATGATTTGACAATAATGAGAAGAGATACAGCTCGGTTGGAATAACTTTAATTATATATTTAAATGCAATTGGTTGAGTTTTCCTAAATATCATTGAAGAACAAACTATAAGAATACTATGTTAAAGAGAGTTTTCCAATATATTCTTAGATGTATTAGAAGTATGGGGGTATGCACTGTAACAGCACATTGTTGCATCCACTATTTGTTGGCGATTTCCTTCTGCTCCTGGTAGGTGCACCACTCGAGTGGTAACCCTCCAGCCCATGAGTCTGTTTGAGTAGTCATTGTTGGTGAGGGTTTATGAGGTAGGAGTGTAAGTCCTATATCAACGTCTTACAGTCACTTTTTATGGCATGCAGAGGAAACATTGGATCTCTTCATTGACATACCAGTCTTCATACAGCTCCAGAACAGTGTGAAATGAAGTGCTTTGCTCTAGAACACAACACACCACCCAGTCCAGGAATCGAACCCCCAACTTGATGATTGTGAGTGCAGCACCTAATCACTAGGCCACATGCCCTCTTAGGTATGATGGCTAAAAAGTACTAAAGAGAAATACAAGTTCTTATTAATATAATTCATATTGTTCCTATTCTCTCAAGTTCTAGGACTCAAGATCTTTATATAACTCATATATTCTGCAGCAGCTCAGCTATTATGATTTTTCTGAAGATCATATAATATCTGCATCCATCAACAGAAATTGAATGAATCAAACTTTTCTAGATTACGTCCTTTGATCTGAAAGTGATCTTTGTGGGGTAAATTATTATGAAAAACTTTGTACATGAAGTCTAAACTGTTACTTCTAAAAAAGTTCTGTTCTGTGATATGTATTTTTGTCTGTCTGCTATCAAAGCTTATTCCTCCAGCATTCACCACTTCCCCTCGTTATGGTTTAACTGCCCTTACTATTTGTTTTCACGGTTCTGTGTTTGTTACCAACTTTGACCCTCTGCAAATCCCAAATTTGATTTAATTTGCCGTGCAGGAGCAACTGTTTCACTTGAAATGCAGAGTAGATAAAACAGTGGACAACTGACGAAGGGATTGTTCTTTATGTTGCCTGTTTTGTTTTTCTATTTGTTCTTTTCGTTGTTCGCAAAAAAAGTTCATTTTTCACGTATTTCATGTTCCCGTTTTCCATGTTCTTTTGACATCCTGTACCCACATATGCATGTGTGTATACATATTTATATATATGTACATTTATGCGTGTATATGTACATATATATATATATTATTTACACACACACACACATATATATATTGCGTTACACAAAGAAGCACTGCATGGTGCATGAGATTTTGACTTTAATTAAATGTAGAAAACTGCTCTAAATCATTGCTAGAGTACTTGCCTAAGTGGAACTTAGACCAGGTAATTTATATTGGCTTGAAGTCATATTAGTTGTAGTAATGAAATCAAACCAAATAGTGATATTCTAAAACTATCTAATACGTTTCAGGTGTGCATAACATATACTAGGAAATGTATTTATTACACTTATCAGTGAAATGTTTTGACTGAGGAAGGTCTTGCATAATGGAAGCATTTCCTATTATATATTATGCAAACCTGAAATGTACATATTAAATTATTTCAAATATCACTACTTGTTTTGACTTAATAATTACAAAATATATATATATATATATACCCACATAAATGTGTGTGTATAAATATATTTATGTGCATGTATGTATTTATGAGCATTCCTAGATTCTTTTTCTTGTTTCATTATGTTAAGTTTCATACATTGATAAATTTACTCTAGGCTGGATATGTGAAATTCTTTATTGATATAAGCTAGTCAAGCATCAACTGACTATGTTTTTAGAATACAACACTACGCCTTTTCAATATGTGCAATTTTTATAAAATCAAGAACTGCTATACAAGACGTATTTTGCAATATTCCAAGAATTTCTTTCATAATTCTGTTAATGATATAAAAATGTCATCATAACATCTCTTCTTTTGCTATTTTCAACTTCTTTCATGTTAAGGATTTACTAGCACTTAAACTAGACATTACATCATTTTAAATCCCCAAAATATGTTGACAGAGCTTTCTCTGATATTAGAATGCTCTTTCTGTGGATCTCTGACTTTCTTGCTTGACTGTTACATCCAAATGTGACATCTATTACCTGTTATTCTATAATTTCTAGTCCTTTTCTTCAAGAATCAATCACATTAGTCTCTGTTCTTGATACATATTAAAAGGAAATCTATTGTCTCAATATTGATTTTCTGATTTTAGGCATCATGCAGTATGTTCTTTCTTTTCATCCATTTTTACATATTAATTGGTATACTTTTAATGTTAGACAGCAGTTTGGAAGAATTGCTAAAGAGTCAAATGGATTGCCTTGCAGTATTTCACTGTAAACTTTTGGATTCTAAATTTGAGTTCCTGTGAACATGATTTTCTCTTTTCCCTTTTTTGTGGGTGGCACGAGAAAATAAGTATCAATCAAGTATCTGGCTTGTGGTGTTCAATTTCATTGTCAAATTGTACCATAAAGTACCATAAAGGCCACTTACTACAGCACTTCTGGCTGCGTTTATACTGCTGGCTTGCTCTTCCAAGTTTGTGTTTTCCATTTAACCCCCAATGAACGATTTTCACTACATTATTATTATTGTATCTTTGAATTTTGTTTTGTAATTATTTCTTATACTCTCTCTTTTACTCTTTTACTTGTTTCAGTCATTTGACTGTGGCCATGCTGGAGCAAACCAACCCCAGGACTTATTCTTTGTAAGCCTAATACTTATTCTATCAGTTTGTTTTGCCGGACCGCTAAGTTACGGGTATGTAAACACACCAGCATTGGTTGTCAAGCGATGTTGGGGGTACAAACACAGACACACAAACACACATATATATATATATATACATATATATGACAGGCGTCTTTCAGTTTCCATCTACCAAATCCACTCACAAGGCTTTGGTCGGTTTGAGGCTATAGTAGAAGACACTTGCCCAAGGGACTGAACCTGGAACCTTGTTGTTGGTAAGCAAGCTACTTATCCCACAGCCACTCCTAAAAATTTTTACTTATTTTAAATTTATAAAATATTCAAAAAATTTAATGCTGTATTTATTGCTACCATGCTCAGGGCCAGTATCTCTTTCCTGTTTTCTGAGCTAGCATCTTGAATCACCAATAAACAATGTTTACAAAAAAACAAAACAAAAAAGAGACTAAATATTTCACACAAACTTTATTGTTTAATTCAAGAATGGGTGCTTAAATGTTTTAAAGCCTTTTTTGGCAAGAAAAATTGATTTTTTTAATGAAATGGTAATATTCCTGCTTCTTCTCCTGAGTATGGATCTCTATTACATGCTGTAAGGAGTATGGAGAAAAATATCGCTTCATAATCATTTGGTTTCAGGGTCAGTCCCACAGCATGGGACTTTGAATGTACAGCTTTTCCTATAGCCTTAGTTTGACTCTGTGAGTGAAATTTGGTAAATAAAAATCTTTGTGAAAGCCCACTGTATATTCATATCATATGCATTCAAATGTTCACACATATATGCACACATAAATTTATGTATGTGTACACGCACATATTTATACATATGTATGTGTGCATATGTGTATGTGCTTGTGTGTGTACATATGAAGGTAAATCTATGTACATGTGTGTGTGTGTATCTATGCCTGTGCTTATTTTTATGTCCTTTAACCCAACAACTTGGCAAATTGGATTGATAAAAGAAGTGCTAGATTTGGCCTGTGCACAGCTCAATGTCATTTCGTAAATATAAATTTTTTGCTATTCTGTTATTCTTCTACTCATTTCAGTCATTTGACTGTGGCCATGCTGGAGCACAACCTTAAAGGATTTTAGTTGAAGAAATCGCCCCCAGAACTTATTCTTTGTAAGCCTAGTACTTATTCTATCAGCCTCTTTTGCTGAACAAGGTTACAAGGACAAAAACACACCAGCATCAGTTGTTAAGTGATGGTGGAGGGGATAAACACTGACACACTCACATAGATATATGTACACATATATACGACAGGCTTCTTTCAGTTTCCATCTACCAAATCCACTCACAAGGCTTTGGTTGGCCTGAGGCTATAGCAGAAGACACTTGCCCAAGGTGCCATGCAGTGGAACTGAACCCAGGACCATGTGTTTAGGAAATAAGCTTCTTATTTCTTTATTGCCCACAAAGAGCTAAACATAGAGGGGACAAACAAGGACAGACAAAGGGATTAAGTCGATTACATCGACCCTAGTGCATAACTGGTACTTAATTTATCGACCCTGAAAGGATGAAAGGCAAAGTCGACCTTGGCAGAATTTGAACTCAGAACATAGCGGCAGACGAAATACGCTAAGCATTTTGCCTGACATGCTAACGCTTCTGCCAGCCCGCCACCTTACCACACAGCCACACCTGCACCTATTGATGAAAAATATGAAAAGTGGCAAAACCCCTTGAAGGAGGTACCCCAGAATGGCCACAATCCAATGACTAAAAAATAACATTAAGAGAATAAAAGAAAGGGCAATGGGTGAATACCTCTTAAGCATGAAACAACAGCAATGAGAACAATCATAAAAGAACAAAGGAGGAAAAGATACACCTTTATAGGAGGTTATTTGCAACATTATCTTTCCATAATCTTCTATATTACTTGTGGCCTCTTCTCTCAGCTAATTGGATTGCTTTAATGATGTTCATTGCAAAAGGAAGTCTTAGTTTTGCATTTACTGATACGCCTATTAGCCATTACATGGTCCATTGTAGACTCTGTGCTTCAGAGATAAAAGGGAAGATTCAACAGGAAATAATAAACAGGGTTAAGTCTTTCTTTAGCAAAAATAAAAATAAAGTAAAAAGCAAAAAAACAAAAAAAAAATAGAAAAGCACCCAAAAAACAGTTAATTTGCTTTAACTGATTACACCTCACCTCTTTCTCTTTGTCTTCATTTTTTACATTTTCATCTTCCTCTGTTTTTTATTTTTTTCTTCTTTTCCCTGTATAACAGATCTAAGAAAGGTTATTAACATATTCACCATTCGTTTAGCTACTTAGAGCTGAAAGATTTTTTTGAAATATCCTCAAGATCATCACTTCAGAGTAGTTATAAAGAATAAAATTTGTTTTATAGCTTTTTTTTCAAAAAATTAGATTATTTTGATTCCTCTTCTTTTTCATATGTTTACACTTACCATCCTCCCTACCTTCATGTCCACCATTATTATAATTACTTTTTAAAATTTAAATATTATCATCCATTGTCTTCTCTTTTGTCATATGGTCACACTATTCAGATACTCAGACATAAATTCATTCACACAAAAATTTCATAGAGAACCTCCTACCTCCACTCTCCACCCCGCCCTCTCTCCCAACAACCACTAACAAGGTTCAAGCTTTAAAGTTAAGACTTCCAAATATTTTTGTTTATTATTAATTTTTACAAATTTAATCAGTAGTGTCGACTTTATATCCATGAAATATCACTGAGTTATGCATAAAAAAAAAAAAACTGAAGTATGAAACATACTTAGGCGCAGGAGTGGCTGTGGAGTAAGTAGCTTGCTTACCAACCACATGGTTCTGAGTTCAGTCCCACTGCGTGGCTCCTTGGGTAAGTGTCTTCTACTATAGCCTTGGGCCGACCAAAGCCTTGTGAGTGGATTTGGTAGACAGAAACTGAAAGAAACCCGTCGTTCCTACAACCAAGGTGTCATGTAAAAAAGCATTGGTGTGGTTGCTGGTGTCAAATAAAAAGCACTGGTGATGGTACCATGTGAAAAGTACCCAATACACTCTGTAAAGTGGTTGGTGCTTGGAAGAGCAACCAGCAGTATAAACGAATTCAGAACGGACCATGGAATCCTGGTGCAGATCCCTAGCCTTGCCAGTTCCTGTCAACCCATCCAAACAATGCCAGCATGGAAAATGGATGTTAGATGATAATGATGCTGCTGATGATGATGATGAATGGCTACCCAGATGCACTGAGAACTTTATGACAGATTTATTTTATGCTCTACAGTTCTGTATATATCATTAACTGAAGTTTATAAATCAATCTCTTAAAAAAACTTGAAAATTATATATTTAGTTACTAGTGTTTAAGTGTTTAGTTGATACTACACCCCACACCAACATAAATATGCTGTTAAATGTCCACAGTTCATAGACTGGTTCTGTTGCATTAAGCATGTGTCTTAAAACAGTAAATCAACCAACAGAAATAAATGAGACAAATCTCAAATGCCAGTGATAAAAGTAATTCCATTTTCTCAAATTTTAAGTTACCTAGAATTCAATTCGTAAGTTCAATAAAATTGATTTCTTCCATGATACATAGCTTCAAATGATGAAGATGATGTAGGATCAACCTATGGCTTGGTGTTTGTAATTGTTTTAATCAATCCCAGAAGGATGAATATCAAAGTTAACCATGAATGATGGAAATGTAAAAGCCTCATCATTAAATACTGCAGGGTATTTAGCTGATTAGTCTACTAACACATTTGTCAATTCACCACCTCATTATAATTCTCAGTGGAGGTAGCTCAGTGGTAGAGCATTTGTTTGCATGTGAAAGGTCATGGGTTCGAACCCCAGCATCTCCAAAGTGTTTTATTTATAGGTGCAGGTGTGGCTGTGTGGTAAGAAGCTTCCTAACCACAAGGTTCTAGGTTTATACTCATTATGCTGCACCTTAGGCAAGTGTCTTCTACTATAGCCTTGGGGCAACCAAAGCCTTGTGAGTGGATTTAGTAGACAGAAACTGAAAGAAGCCCATAGTATGTATGTATGCCTGTATATATATATATATATATATAGATAGATATAGATATGTTTTTATATGTATGTATGTGTGTGTGTCTTTGTGTCCATGTTTGTCCTCCCACCCCACCAATCGATGATGGTGTGTTGACATCTCAGTTACTTAGTGGTTCAGCTAAAGACACTGATAGAATAAGTACATAGCTTTAAAAGAATAAATCCTGGTGTCAATTTATTTGACTAAAACCCTTTAAGGTGGTGCTCCAGCATGGCCACAGTCAAATGATTAAAACAAGTAAAAATAAAAGAATTAACCACATTAATAAAGTAATGGAAGATATCTTTTACTCATGTGAGCAGTGAAAGGAACATTTTAATACTGAGGATATTATGTAGTATTTAGATATATAAATTATTATCATTAAAACTGTTAATATTTTATGTATTTCTTATTTACATGATCCTTTTCTTGTTTGTTTGATAAATATCAACTTCATTGTTGTCACGTTTAATTTAATTGAATCAATTTTCATTCAAATTTCGTATTAAACCGATTAACAAATCCCATTTCTATGTCAATTTTGACTTTACAGACTTTAGAAAAACTGTGTTGAGCTTGGCAAGTTGATACATTACAAACCTATATGACTTGGAATTTCTTCATAATTTTATTTTTTTATTGCAACATCATCAGACATATTCCTTGTTCTATTCTAAGGGTTTATATTTCCCATTCTGTCAGTTGTCTTGGATAGTAGCCAGTTTGGGAGATGCCAAGGAGAATGGTATGACATTCAAGTTATAAATACTCAAGTGAGACTAATCCTCTTTATCTTTTCTAGTTTTTCTCTACCAAAACATTTTTGTTTTAATGTATGCATTTACACTGTTTTAAATGTAAAACTTCTCTCAAAATTATCTGTTATTCTACTTTCTCTCCCTCTCTCTCACTTTCCCTCCCTTTCTCCCCTCTCTCCCATTTCCTCTTCTCAAATATATAAGCAAATATGCATAATCAAATATATAAATAAATTCGTTCTAAATTTCAAATCGAGGTAAATGTAAACATTAATGTTTCTCGTTTAATAATTTTCTATTTGAATCGAACATGCATAGTTATATTTGTGAGTTATGTTTTAAATCTTCTGTATTGTGTTACATAAATTATCAAGTTCAGTTATATATTTCTTCTGTACTGAAATAATTATTGAAACTCCTTTTATTTGGAGGTAAGCTGGTGATCTTTTTTTCAGAAGTAAAAGAATTTTTTTACTTATACCGGTCTAAATATTTGCACATGTTTATGCATGTACATACGCATGTATGTATATATATATATATATATATATATATATATATATATACATATATATACACATACATACATATGCCGGTGTAAATCTGTATGCATACATACATACATAAATACATACATGCATATATTTATATATATTATATATATAATTATCATCAGCATCATTTAACGTCTGTTGTCCATGCTGGCATGGGTTGGCCAGTTTGAGCTGGGCTGATAAGCTGAGGGGCTGCACCAGACATGCTTTTATGTCCCACCAGCATGGGTGTCATTTGTGTGACGCCAATATCTGCTACAACTTATTGGGTCTTCTTCTCAAGCACAGGATATTGCCAAAGGTTTTGGTCATTTGCCATTGCCTCGATGAGGCCCAGCACTCTAAAGGTGTTTTTCACATGCCACCAGCAAGGGTGCTAGTTACACAACACCAGCATCAGCCATTACCTCTGTGTGGCCTAACACTCGAAAGGTTCTTTTTACTTGCCAGTTATGTGCCACCAACAATGGTCACCAACTAAAATTTCATTTGCCTTGACGTGTCTTCTCAAGCATGACGTAATGCCAAATGTCTCAGTCACTAGTCATTGCCACCGTTTAACATTCAAAGATCATGCAAAGATCATGTGTATATATACACACACATACATGACAGGTTTCCAAAATGTTTTCACCAGCCAAACTCCTTGTTCTATTGTATCACACAATAGTTGAAACCAACAAGAATCATATGATTGAGATACAAGCTTCATATTCACTGCGCTATGCTTGTATATACAGAAATGTACATGCAAGCATATGCTGACCGATTATATTATTCAGTGGAAGGGCCTGAATAAATTACAGTGTGGTACTCTTCTAGTTTCTTAAAGCTTCAAATACAAATGCTAACACTGACCACTCTCTGATCTACACTCTTTGACATATTGAACATATGTCATCTAGAAACATATTTAAGGCTCCTGAAATAACAAAACACCATCCTATACTTGATGAATCTTGATTAGAAATAAGAAAAGCTTCATTTAATAAAAATTGTGATGTGAGTATGATAAGTCTGCCATAAAATTCCTTATAAAAGTTTACTCTTTTACTTATATGCCGAACCAAACCCAAATAATAATAATAAAAAAATTCATAGCAAACCAGATGAACTCTCTACCACCTTTATTTCATCTCTGATCCCCCAAAACATTATTTCCTCTTGTCCTACTTTATTTCCACATTCCTACACAATTATTTTACTTGTCTATTTACACCACACCTAATTTTCATTTATATTCACCTGTCAGAGGTGTATTAACATCCTGCAAAGAGCTATACATCAAGCCAGAAGGACTAAAGTAAACCACAGTCACATAGTAAACCATAGCCATCTAGGAAGTTGCAACTTTGAATTCACTATAAACCTTTATCTTATATATATATATATATACACACAGGTGAACACATAAGTGCAAAACAAGGTGGGAAAAGTAGTACTTGAATACCAAAGGTAGACTAATATGCTTCTATTAAAACTGCAAAATTGTCACAAAAACTGTTAATCAGAGTTTCACATTCCTATTCGTTGGACAGTTGTGATGAAAACCGTCATGTGAAGGTTGGCAACAACCCAACTCACAGTCTTTCTGGCTTTCTAGCAAGTTAACCTTCATTCTTTGTGATTCAATGTGGTTCTTTTGTTTTTCAAATGTTCCTGTGGGTATCTTTGTCACTTTCAAGTTAGCTTTATGCTTATTCTTGTACCTATGCAACGGTCTTACTAAAGCTTTTCCTTCCATCATGGAGCTAACTACACATAAGGACTTTTGGCGTTCTGCTGTCACTCATTCTTATTTCTTTACTGCCTACAAGGGACTACACACAGAGGGGATAAACAAGGAGAAACGGATTAAGTCGATTATATCAAGCCCAGTGCATAACTGGTACTTATTTAATAAACCCCAGAAGGATGAAAGGCAAAGTCGACCTTGGTGGAATTTGAACTCAGAACATAAAGACAGACAAAAATACCGTTAAGCATTTTGCCCGGCGTGCTAACATTTCTGCCAGCTCGCCGCCTTCACTCATTCTAATGACATGACATATGGTGTAGTAATACAAACAATGTATGTATGTATGCATGCATGTATGTATGTATATACATACTTCGTTTTCGTATTTGATTTGCAAGATTCTTTATGTGAAATCATGTCTTGAAACAAATTATGTTGTGTGTCTAGAGACAGTAATTATGTCAATATTAAAAACACATGCACTGGTTCAATTCCACTTCTTTATTACTAGTCAATTGATTAAATATGTATCCCACTAACTAATCGATCATTTATTTAACTTGTTGGTTAAACAGCCAATCATTTTTTTTGTTTACTCTTTTACTTGTTTCAGTCATTTGACTGCAGCCATGCTGGAGCACCGCCTTTAGTTGAGGAAATCGACCCCAGGACTTATTCTTTGTAAGCCTAGTACTTACTCTATCAGTCTCTTTTGCCGAACTGCTAAGTTACGGGTATGTAAACACACCAGCATCGGTTGTCAAGCGATGTTGAGGGGAACAAACACAGACACACAAACACACATATATATACATATACATATATACAACGGGGTTCTTTTAGTTTCCATCTACCAAATCCACTCACAAGGTTTTGGTCAGTCCGAGGCTATAGTAGAAGACACTTGCCCAAGGTGCTACGCAGGGGAACTGAACCCGGAGTCATGTGGTTGGTAAGCAAGCTACTTACCACACAGCCACTCCTGCGCCTGTCAATGTTCTTTTGTTGTCATTCACACCCTTTTTAGTGACTTCTCTCTCAGTTCGTTAGTCGGGTAGATATTGAACCAAGAGACTAATAATAAAAGAGTGGAATTGAACCAGCGTATGTGTTACTAATATTTGTGTAGTGACTTTCCCTAGACACAACAAAATATGTATAAATGTATATATGTATGCATGCACATACATACACATATACATGTACCATGTGCATACACAAATATATGCATATGTGTGTATATGTGTACGTATGTGTGTGTGTGTATGGATATTTCTGCAATCTATTTTTGTTTAG
>NC_042998.1:161730418-161867918 GCF_006345805.1 Octopus sinensis
CAAGCAGTGGGGTGGAGGGACAAACACAGACATACACCCAGAACCATGCTAATAGCTTAGGTGTGAAATTTAGGATTTCTCAGTTTTCTGTGAATCGATTTTGATAAAACTTATCCCAGCTGGTTTACACACTATAGCTAACCATTGTTATGTTTTTATTATTCTGTATAATGTCCTTTCTTTTTTCTATTTCAGATTCTTCAGTTTTTGGGTGAACGATGCTAATAGCTTCTCTCTTCTCTAAGAACAATGAGATGTGGAAAAGACTTTAATGATGAAGAGAAGTCTGTCATCATCAAGAAAAATGCTAAAGGCACTTCTCTTCATGTCATTCCAGAGAAGTTAGGTTGTCATGTGGACACGGTTAGATAATTCCTGAAGAACCCTTTGCCAAGGAAGAAACGATCCAACTGAGGAACCTCCAAGACTGTGACAGTTAGGAATTTAAGGAATATTGTCTACTAGTTACATGGAAAACCTGGACAAACAAGCAAAGCCATTTTCACCACCTCTGGACTTCCTCTTGTACTGAAAACCACCAGAAATTGCATCCCTAGGACCATGGCTTCTGAAACTGCCTCCTTTAACGCCCTGTCATAGGAGTTTGAGGCTTCAAAGGCTCAAAAGTACATGACATTAAACACGAGTTGTGTTCTGTTCACTGATGAAACCAGGATGACTCTTGATGGACTTGATGGTTGGTCAAATGGTTGGGTCTATTTTGGAGATGAGCTTCACCAATGTTTATGACATCAACAACAAGGTGGTGCTGATATCATTGGGGACAGACCTGTTGGCCCAGTCAGGGTGCCTGAAGTGGTTAAAGTGACCACAGCCACCTAATACAAATTCCAGAAGGAGGTCTTGGATCACTGGATAGATGACATACTGCTGTCACTTTTAAGGAATCTCATATTCATGCAAGACAATGCTCCCTCCCACTCTGCTAGGACCATCCAAACATTACTAGAGTCTTATGGCATACAAGGTGAAAAGTTGATGGTGTGGCTGCCAGCATGTCTGGATCTCAACCCTATCGAAATCTTTGGTCCATTATTAAATAAGATGTTTATGCCGATGGACGCCAATTTATGTCGAAAGATGTCTTATGGGTGACCATCAAAGCTGCAACAGAGGCAGTCCAGCTTGCTACTATTAAGAAATTGACAGATTCCATGACTAATAAGGTTTTTTAAGTTATCTGTTGAAATGATGCTCATGTTGCAAAATAATTCATTATGTCAATAAATGTAATAACATTATTATGGTTTTCTGTTAAATATATACTCAATATATGCTTAATATGTATCATTACCCTTCCTTTTCTGAAAAAAATAATGTCTAGACGGGTTATTTTCATTCAAAAGCTATTAGTGTGGTTCATCCCAAAACTGAAGAATCTGAAATAAAAAAGTAGGATGTTACATAGAATAATGAAAACCACAATGGTGTTGCCATAGTGTGCAAACCAGTTGGGAAAAGTTTTATCAAAGTTAATTCACAGAAAACTGAAAAATCCCAAATTTCACTCTTAAGCTATTAGTGTGGTCTTGGTTGTAGATGTATATATATATATATATATAAAACAGGTTTCTTTCAGTTTCTGGCTACCAAATCTACTCACAAGGCTTTGGTCAGCCCGAGACTATATTAGAAGACACTTGCCCAAGGTGCCACACAGTGTGACTGAACACATAACCATGTAGTTAAGAAGCAAGCTTGTTACCACACAGCAATGCCTGAGCCTATGTATATGTATCTCATATACACACACATGTATCAGATGCATAACAGAAATATCTGTTTCTGAATATAACTTTGTTTGACTTTGGTACTATGTTTGTGTAATAGATTCTTAGTGTCTTTACTGGATAGATATGAACCCATCGTATTTTAGATAAAGAGAAAATGAGTGCTTACACACACCTTGTGTATAAATAACAACTTTAAGTTCCATATCAAAGAAATATTAGAGGAAGAATTTGCTTTTGGTAAGTGAAATTAATGCCGTGGAAAATGTTTAAAACCTGTTTCCAGTGATATAAAAACCTGATTCTTTATTGATGAAATATACTGTTTTTTTCTTTTTTGTTATATTAATTTGTGAGAAATTCTTGTTTAACTCTATTAAATTCCAATCATAATTTTGGTTTTTGATTCTTGTTTGGTAATTTGGTCTTTTGCTCTTAAACATAGCTGTTTTCCAAGCATGTGTTATTTTATTTTTTTTAAATTTTTTTCTCCTTTACTGAATTATTTGAAGACTGTTTGATCTTCTGTTTCTTGGTCTGTTAATTATCGACTTTTTTTTGTCTCTGGTGTCAATTAAAAATGCCCACTCAAATAAAACAAGTGACCATATTCAGTTTTATAACTTAATAGTTTATTCTCGGTGAAATAAACATGACACAAAATTTATAAAAATAAAGTAACACAGCACAAAGTTAATTCTTAAAACAAATTGAATCTGTTGAAAAGTTAAATATTTATTATAGATATTATTATATAACTTTTATCAAATTTTCAGTGAGCCTTAGAAAAAGAAAATGTCTTTTTTATCTACAAACCAACCATGGACTTGTCTCTGGGGCTAGATTCTTGATTCTGCTACTTTCACTATCATTTCCATTTTTGTCTTTTAAATGTAAGTTATTACTCTGTTATTATCGGTTTCAGTCTATTTCTACAAAAAAAATTTCAAAATAAACATATATCATAATATGAAAATGCAGTAAAGAAAAAAAATTAAAACAATTTATTGATAAAACTGCAATCACAGTTCGTCTTGGTGAAGTATGTATTTTTGGAAAATGATAAAATCCTCTAAAAAAACAAAAACAGGAAAAACAAATATACATAAAAAAGATATTTTTATTTTCGAGGCTTAATAATTTTTAAGATTTTGATATCAATACATTTGTTCTATCTACCTAGCCTAATATACAGAAATATAAAAAAGATAATCAAATAGAGAAAATAAGAAAAATTTTAAAAAAAACTAGAGATAAAAACAAACACTGATAATGAAAAGGTTGAAGACATCATATTAACACATACATTTGAGTGAATATTGTGAATATTCTTTTATAATTTTTTGAAAACTAAAAAATTTAATAAATGAATAAGAGAAATATATATTGACTGAAGATTCAAGAAAAAAATCAAAAAGGTGTTATTGGTGATGGTGGTGGTGGTGGGTAATAAGAAACTGAATAATAATTATATGCTGAGTGGTGCTTTTGAAAAGTTTCTTGGAATTGTTGTCAGATTTAGTGACAATTCAATGTTCTGGTTGTAAAAATTTATGAAATGTAGAGTAGAAAGTTATTCATGTGTAGTATATCTCTGTGACAGAACTGAAATCAAGCAGACGTATTTCAAATAGGGGGTGAGGAAAAAAAAAAGCTAAACAAGCAGGAGATTATTCTATAAAACTTTAGAATAATCAAATGAAATACTAAATCATGGAAGTTGATATTTTTATTGGTTCTTTTCCTTGTTTTATTTTTGTTATTTGTTCTCTTTTGCATTCATGTTAAGGCATGCAGTGAATATTTAAGAACATTAATTACACTTAAATTGATTTAGTTACCTAGATGAGGTAGTCATCTATGAGACTTTTATACCTATTTCTTGCTGAAGAAATGTCTGAAAGCTGTTTGTTAAACCATGTACAATATATAATGTGAACTACAGTAGCTGTAATATTGCTTTCAAATTTGGGCACAAGGCCAACAAGTTAAGGGAGGGAGTAAGTTGATGACATCGACCCTGAAAGGATGAATGGCAAAGTTACCCTTAGTGGAATTTGAACTTAGAATGTAAGACAGACAAAATGCTACTATTTTGCCCAGAGTTCTAACAATTCTGCCAGCTTGTTGCCTTAGTAGTAGATAAATAAGAAATTTAAAACAAATAGAAGAAATATCTAGTGTTCATTGTGGAAATTAACTAAGATTTTCAATGAAATAGACGACAATTTGTTTCATAATAAAACACATTTCTTTACACAAATCATTGTTTATTCTTTATCTTTTACTTGTTTCACTCATTAGACTGTGGTCATGCTGGGGCACCGTCTTGAAGGATTTAGTTAAACTAATCGACCCCAGTGCCTAGTTTTAAGCCTGGTACTTATTCTATCAGTCTGTTTTGCTGAACCACTAAGTTAAGGGGGTGTAAAGAAACAAATACCAATTGTCAAGTGGTGGTGGTGGACAAACACATAACAAATAAACACATCTGGCTATATATATATATATATATATATGTATGTGTTAGTATATATATGTATGTGTGTGTACATATATCTGCACACATACACACAACAGGCCTCTTTTATTTTCCATCTATTAAAGCCACTCTCAAGGCTTTGGTTGGCCCAGAGCTATTAGAGAAGACACTTACCCAAAGTACCATGCAGTGGAACTGAACCTGGAATCTAGTGGTTGGAAAACAAATTTCTTACCACACAGCCTCACTTGTGCTTGTTTGTTATTTGTCTAATAAAAATCATATTTCAACCCTTTAGCATATAAACTGGCCCTATTTGACCCAAATATTCTTCTTGATTTATGTTCAAATCAGCCAGATCTGGCCTCTTACACCTATCCTACAATATCATTCCTAAAGTAAAGAGTCACATCATTGAAATCATAAAGCTACAAGACCATGCATAAGTATTCAAAATAATGTAAATATATAAGCATTATATTTGCTAGAGTAATCCAAATGCTAAAGAGTTAAACATATTCAATCTTTTTCTAACTCACTCAGTCTTTTGTATATGTGTGTATGCTTGTTCATATCTTTCTCCTCAGTAATCATAGACTTCATTCTGAAGATCTATGAATTTTCTTTGGAAAGATATAACAATGGTATCATCTTGGCTTGTATTGATTTATTTGCAGTTTACCCAGCTAAGTTTGATGCTTTCCTAAGCTTACCATTGAGGCAATGGGCCAATTTAACTCACAGGCTGAGGGACTGGTTCATGAAACATTTGTGCATGTTTGCACTTTGGTGGACTTGTGTAACATGTCTGGGGTCCAGCCTTTGTTCAAATCCTGTATACTTTAACCATAGGAACATTTTTGGTTATTTGACCTACTACTGGGGCTCTTGGCAGGTACTAAGTTACTATCATCCCAGGCTAAAGTGGATTTAGTAGTGGTAACAAAGTGGTAACTATTTATTCCTCAAAATCTTTGAGCTGGATTCTCAACTGACACACATACACACACAAAGCATATGAAGTTCTGTCTGTTCACCTAATATTTAATGCTAAAAAGTTAATCATCAGTATAATTCATTTCTTTTTTTATGTCACTTCTCTCCGCATATTTGTCAGTTTTTGAATGTCAGATGTCCGTAGCTTTTGAATTGAAGTATATATATGCTTTAATTAAAGTGTATATATATGCTTTAATTAAAGTGTATATATATATATATATATATATATATATATATATACATATGCTTCACTGGACGTGCAATGTCAGTGTGAATGCATGATAGAGTGTGAGCATCTTGAAAGAAAAGTTGGGCATAAGAGGCATCAGATGTGGTGTACAAGAGAGTTGACTGCACTGATATGGTCATGTGGTGTGTATGGATGAGGACAGCTGTGTAAAGAAGTGCCAGTCTCTAACTGTGGAGGGAACCTGTGGAAAAGGTAGACCCAGGAAGACATGGGATGAGGTGGTGAAGCATGAACGTTGGGCCTCATCGTGGTGAGGTCAAGTGACTGAGACTTTTGGCAATATGCCATGCTTGAGAAGACTCATCAAGCCAAGTGAAAATCATTGTTGTAGCTGATGCTAGTGTCATATAACTGGCACCCATGTTGGTGGCATATAAAAGCACCTGTGCAGGTGGCATATAAAAAGCACTCATTACAGTGGTTGGCATTAGGAAGGGCATCCAGCTGTACACCATGCCAAATCAGACTGGAACTTGGTGCAGTTCTCCGATTCACCAGTTCCAGTAAAACCATCTAACCCATGCCAGCATGGAAAGCAGATGATAATGATGATGAGGATGATGATGATGTATAAAATTCCTTTTCTTTATATTCCCTGCTGGTATATTTACCAATCACCAACAGAACAAAAATAGCTTTCCTTGTTATCAAAGAAGGTGCTGTGAAAGTCAAGCAATTAATCAAGCCATCATACATAATTTAAACTGAGGCACCCAATTTTAGAGTAGTTGGTTGCATATGTTGTATATATTCAACCAATATTGGTGTGGGTTTACATTTCTTCAAAAGAGACTGGTAGAATAAGTACCAGGTTTAAATTAAAATAAGTATTGGAGTTTATTTATTTAAGTACATTTATTCAGGTTCTGCCTCAGCATGGCCACAGTCTAATGACTGAATCAAGTAAAAAACAAAAAAAAGATATGACAACAGAGACAATTTAAGAAAGATTTGACTGCTATTTCTAGAAGTTCTTGATTATGTTGTATTGTGGAAACTGAATTTTGTGGTACACAATGAAGTGTTAAATCCTTAATCGTTATTTTTGTCTTACTTCCATTGATATAATCAATTTCTACCTGAACATTTTGACATTTTTCAAACATTGCTGTGCTCTAGCATCAAAAAGAAAATAATTAAAAATGGGAATATTTGCAATTTATTTATTTATTTATTTATATGCTTTCACACATCACTCTGATTTTAAAATAATTCATTTAATTAATAGCTCTCACTGCTAACTATCACAGCCATTTTCTACTAACTAATTTCATAGAGTTTCTTTCTTTTCTTTTATTCTTAGAAGTGTACCCAGCTATGTTATTGGTTATTCATATTGAATACATGAGATGCTCTCAAATAATTAAGATGTATTAGGTCATCTGGCATTTGTGTTTTCTAAATTATTACCATTCATTCAGTTGATGTTACCGTCTGGTTTCATGTTATCACTTTAAACTGCCATTTCATTAGGCATCTTTCACAGTTAAGCATCTGTGCTGTTGAACAGTTTATAAACACTTCTCCATATGTTCATTAAATACAAAAGAAAAAACAAAACAAAAAGAGCCAAAAAAAAAATAAATAATAAAGCTTATGATGGGGGATGAACTCACCAGAAGCTTCACACATATTTGCATTTTCACAAAATAGAATATCAATCAATAGAAGTAGAATGTGTGTGGAACAATTTTGGTATTCTTTTATTATGGCCTTCGTTACATTTTTCTTTGTGTTTTTTATTATTATTTCTGACTAGCCTATTTTATCAGATACTTTATCCAAATAAATTATACTAAAGCACAAAGCCATTTCTTGTTACATGATTTCAGGCAAAAAATAAAAAATGCATTAAAAAGTCATAAAAAAACAAATGAAGTAAACAATAGATGACTACATGCTATTATAAATATTATTACTATTATTATTTCCATGGCTAAAGGATGGCTAATAGAGCAAAAGCAAAACTCATTACAGTATTTAGTTATGTCAGTCTATATTCTGAATTTTAACCTTACTGGGTTCAACTCTTTTATGAAATCATTGTTGTCATTTTTACGTCTGTGTTTTATGTGCTGGCATGGGTTAGATGAGATAACTAGATTGTGGTGGTGGTGGTGGGGAAACTGTGAGTCAATAAAATCAACCCCAGTAATTAACTGGTACTTTATTTTGACAATCCTAAATGATAAAAAATTAGTTGACCTCAGCAAAATTTGAACTTATAAATCAAAGAACCAGGACAAATGTCACAAAGAATTTTTGTTAGAAGCTCTACTTCTACCAACCCAATGCACTGTAATAATTTGTAATGTACATACAGGGTCAAAAATATAGAAGGAGGTGTTAGTCAATTAAATCACCTCTAGGAATTGACTGGCCATTTATTTTATCAACCCCCAGAAGACAAAGTTGACCTCAGTGAGATTTGGACTTCGAACATAAAGATCCAGAGCAAGTATTACAACTGACACTTTGGAAATTCTATCAAAACACAAAAAATAAACATGGAATATAATTCTACACCAAATTTGTTGAAATTAAAAAATAAAATATTTAAGTGGTGTTCTATATAATTGAATGGTTATAAAGTATGAAGTGATAAAAGTCTAAGGCAGTGGTTCGCAACCAGGGTCCACATGACCCTTGGTGGGGTCCATATAAAATTTAGATGTTAAAAATTATGTGCAATAGATCAGTTATACTTCTACAATACTCAAAATATCTAAATTTTCTATACAATTTTTTTATAGGCACAGAGATGACTGTGGTAAGAAGCTTGGGGCGAGCTGGCAGAAACGTTAGCACGCCGGGCGAAATACTTAGCAGTATTCCATCAGTCTTTACATTCTGAGTTCAAGTTCTGCTGAAGTCGACTTTGCCTTTCATTCTTTTGGGGTCGATAAATTAAGTACCAGTTACATACTGGGGTCGATGTAATTGACTTAATCCCTTTGTTTGTCCTTGTTTGTCCTCTCTATGTGTAGCCCCTTGTGGGTAATAAAGAAATAAACAGCTTGCTTCCCAACCACATGGTTCCAGGTTCAGTCCCACAGCATGGCAAACTGGGCCAGTGTCTTCTACTATAGTCTTGAGCCGAGCCAAAACCTTGTGGATGGATTTGGTAAAAGGAAACTTAAAGAAACCTGTCATATATGTGTGTGTGTATCTTTTTTGTCTGTATTTGTCCCCCCATCACTGCCCCACAACCAATAGGTGTGCTTACATCCCTATAACTTAGCTGTTCAGCAAAAGAGACTGGTAGTGTAAGTACTAGGCTTAAAAAATAAATCCTGGGGTCAATTTCTTCAACTAAAACCCCTCAATGCAGTGCCCCAGCATTGCTGCAGTCAAATGACTGAAACAAGTAAAAGGATAAAAGAATAATTCCTAATAATATAAAAATATAATGGGACATTTTAAAACTTCAACTGGTTACAAGGGTCCAATAGAGCAAAATGGTAATCAAAGGGGTCTACATGCAAAAAATGGTCAAGAACCACTGCTCTAAACTTATTGTTTAATTTTATTTCTAACGGATTCAAACACAATTTGACTACTTGGGATTATGATTGAACTTGTTTCTTCAGTACAAAGAATACGAATTATAGTCTTAACCACAAGGTTACACACAAATTCAGCTCTATCACATTTCAATACTTTTACTTTAGTCATTGAATATAAACAGCATTGATAGTGAGTGTTTAGTTATCTATAAATTAAGTATGGCTGGGCAGGCAGCTCGATAAATAGAGATTCTTCAACTAGTGACATGCAATCATCACATTAAAGTAAAATTCTGCATAAGTCCAGCAATGTAGAATTGATGGTTTGTGAGAATTGATACTCTAGTTCATTGTTGAAGCCTGACTTAGCTGACCTGACAGTCTAACTACCTTATTGATGACCAGCATCTCTTGTCCAAATTTTCTGGCTCACATCCAACTGGAGCTGACAAAATTGTATTCATGCAACTTTACGGAATTGCTGTTGACATACATTAAAGTGTACCACATTGATTTTCTTCAAATCAGATATAATACTGACAATAAAAAGCAAATGTGCATTATAGTAGAGTGCATACATAAACTTATATATGTACACACACACACATATAGCAATGTATATATACAAACAAATATATACATACACACACACATGTATGCATGTGTGTGTGTGTGTGTGTGTTTCTCATATTTACATATCAGAATATACATGCAAACACAATTTTCCAAACATACGTGGACATAAACCCTGACACATTTGTATATCATCTCTCTTTCTCTCTCTCTATCTCTCTCTCTTTCTCCTTTCACTGTCTTTGTTTCAAAAAAGGCACACAAATACTTGTAGACCAAATAAACCCCAAACAAAACAAATAAATTTTTCAGACTGAGGAAGATGAAAATGAGGTGGGGAGGAGGAAAGAAAAAAAAAATGTAATCGCTAATGTCACTTTGCATGAGAATGTAACCAGTCAATAAGCTTTGAGGCAACTGGATCTGTGAAAAAACCAGTTTGTTCATACTTTCCTATTTTGTTCTCTCTTCTCCTTCTTTTTTACTTTTAAATTTATTTCCTGTTACGAGTTTTACCAATAAGGACAAATTTATAGAGCTTGCACAGTGAGTCCTACCATTAAACCGAGCAGGATGTTGTCACAAATTTTTGAACTTCCACCTGATTAGATCCTCTATCATTTTGCATGTGTGTATGTATATATGCGGGTGTATGTATATATATATATTTGCATGCTCGTGTTTATGTGTGCATATATATATATATATATATATATGCATGCTTGTGTTTATGTGTGCATGTGTATGTGTGCATATTAATCTATATTAGCATATTTGAAAGGTGGTTTTGTTGCAAAGAACAAAATAATATTAAAATGAATGTTTTGGCAACAAATGGGATGTGTTGACTAAGCAAAACATAATGATGATGATGATGATGATAATAGTTGTGGCAATTAGGGACCTCAGACGTAATCACCACTCCTTGCTATTCAGTGGTTTGCCCCATCCAGTTCTTAATGCTATTGCTCCATCTTCATCTTTGTTACTTACATGTACTCTTTTTCCATTTGCCCATCCCCTGATGATGTGAATACACAGGATCTCAAACTGCAGCACATACCCATAGCATATCATCTTGAATTTCCTCATTGATAAGAGGCATATCTGATAACTATATTATATGTAACTGGACAATTTGAATAGAATTTATGTTTTTGCTAAAGAATACATACTTGATAATAAAATTTAAGGTGGTAGCTCCTTATATAATTCTATGTTATACATATAGCTAGATCTATTAGCATGTGTGTAAAGAATAGTATTGCCATATCATAAGAAGCTCTGACCTAACAGTGACAATCCTGCATGACACAATAGAAGGTGGATGAAATCAAGGAAGGCTGAGAAAAGATGGGCTGGTAGCATTAATGAGTGGACAAGCCTCAATTTTGCCAACTCAAAGAGAGAAGCAGAAGGCCAAGAAAAAGCAGAAAAATCTGGTTGTGACATCATCAGTGAATGTCCCAATGACCACACAGTTAAGGGCTAGGAATAAAGAACATGAAATGAAGTGACTGAGATTAACCACAAATGAATTTCCTTGGTTGATGTAGGGCTTGGTTATTAGGTAAAAGGTTTTTGACTGGAGACTGAAAATCCTTTGTGGATAAGTATTTTTCTGGTCTCACTGCATCTTTTGGTGTAGGTTACAAATATATTCTACATGTTTGGTATTCAACGATATTGATTAAAAGGATATTATAAAAAATTGTTGTGCTTAACAACTGGTTTTCCAGTGACATTCCATGGAATGTGTAGAGTCTGTGGACCACACAAAGTAGCCACTTTATATGCATGTGTTTGCTGTAAGTGAAAGCATGTTACATTTAAAGGAAGTAGCAACCATATAGGGAAGCCGAAATCCATGCTATGCCTTGGTAGATTTCTTTTCATATATCAACTAATTTATCATATCTTAAGTAAACTTAGATTTTCTGAAGAGTGCTACTTGATTGTCAAATTCAAGCTTTCTACAAAAACATTACTGATGTGTATACTAGTTTCTTAACTTGTCAGAAATGAAGGCTCTTTAAAAAGTTAATTTTATGATAAATTTCTCAAATTAATCTCCAGACATTTCTCCAATATAATTTCATAAGTTAGACTTGTTTTGGTTGAATTCAATATTCTTCCAACTATGGCTTGAGGTAGGCATTAACATTGGAAAGTTAACATAATAATGGTTATTATTCTTAAACTACAACTTAATCGGGACCAGTATCATAAATTTCAACCAAAAAGAAAAACTTTACAAAAAAAGGTAACAAAATATCAAGAAAAAAAATTCTAAAATTTCATTAAAGAATTTTTTAAACGATTCTATTTAGCAGTTTTTATTAATTGAATTTATTTATATTGCTTCATTAAATGCCAGTGAGTCTTCTAAAGAACATAATGCGTTTAGAACAGTCAGAATAAAGCAGCATTTAGAATGATCTGCAGGTGGAGCCAGAAGCCAGCTGTTTAATTAGTCATCATATTCATCATGCAATGAAATAAAGCAAGACTTGCTTTTAGGCCATTCTTTTTTACCTGTGCACTGTTTTCTTTTGTTTATTTTACATTTGATTTGGAATTTATACATAATCAAATTGACTTTCCCAATAAAATAAGAATTTTAGTTCATATTATTATTGTCAGTTTTTGGTTCCCTAACTGTGTTGTTAGGCTTTTGTAATTTGCTATCTTTCGATAAAGGAAAATAGATTAAAACTATCAAGTTGTATTGTTTTCATATCTGTCAACAGAATTATAAACCTATTTGCAGAAGGGAGACAATGTATACATACCTGCAAAAGTATACACACACACAAGCATACATACACAAATACAGATGTTTATATACATATTCCACTATACAAATCCTTCCTTCTAAATAAACAATTTATTGTTGTTATTGTTCAGATGCCGTAGATTTTAATATGTAATGATTATATGGAAGTCTAACTCATTACTCTGTGAGTTAAAAATCCAGCCAGGGTCAACTTTGCCTTTAATCATTTTGGGGCTAATAAAATAAAGTACTAGTAAAACATGTGGGTTTATGTAATCAGCTCACCTCAAAATTGATTGAAGATTCTGAGACAAACAAAGTAGACTCCATAGATTTATGGAAATCTTGCACCTTGTGAACTATCAAAGATGGAGGTCATTATGAAGTGAGAATCAAACAAGACTGTCAAGATTGTAGCTATTTTGCTGTGCATATAAGTGTTTGTTTATATTAGATGGAAATGATATTTGGGAGAGACCTTTTGCACTGTAGTTCTGGTTTGTTGTTAATGTCTGAATATTTATGTGAACCAGAGTGAATAATAGCAATGAGCTGTGCTTTTCTTGTGTTGAGATCAGCCCTAATCATGAATTTCTATGATTAAAGATATTCCAGTGATATTTTTCTTGCCACTTTTCATATCTAGTACTACATTCTTCAAGGAACCTTTAATCTTTTGAAATGGTTTGGTGTTATTTGAAGGAGATTTGGTTGCTAATTCTAGCATATAGAATCTGACACATTGAGATCTTTTTATTGATATGTTTACTTATAGTTAAAAAATGTGGAATGCTTTTGCATGTTATTCTTGTGCAATGAGAGCTGCCAATTTTCTTTCAAGATTTTCCAAGTCGTTTAAATATTAGGAGACCATTAACTGGGGTACAATGACCACAGCTGAGCAAGGATATTAACAAGTTGAACAGTGGACAATGAGGTCCATCCTATATAGACATGCTGGATATAACTTGTTATATGTGAAGTTGTTCAGGCCCAAGTCAGCCCTATAGTCAAAGATGTTCACTCTGTAACCATTCTGTCTTTCATTCAGACAGAGTGTAGTATCAAGGACTATGTTATCCAAAGTGTTCTTCCATTTTTAAGGCAGTAAGGCATGATCTGAGGGTAATTTGGATGGTATATCTAGCAGTTTGAGCAACCATATAGTGGTTGCCTCATTGGTCCATAACTTGTGAAGCAGTACAGGTAAGCAGCATTAACGCCATTAGCAGGAGTCATTTATCATCTCCTCAATCTGTGTTAGTTGTTCTGATTTACATAAATTCCACAGTGTATCACATTCAACTACTGCTTCACTGCTTTTCAGTTGATATCAGTCTGTCATCTTTCATGCTGTACCAAATATATGATGATGAGGATTAACATGATAATAATTATGATGCTGATGGACATCATCATCATGATTTACATCAACACATGTTGATACATATGATTATTATCATTACCATTTGGTCATGTTTAACTTTTGTGCGTATATATATGCGATGGACAGATATTTTGTTTGACAAATGTTTTCATAACTGGATGTTGTACTAATTGTAGGTTTTGGCTGCATATAGTTATTATACTTGAGAGAGGTCATCACTCACTCACAGAAATTTAATTCATGATGAGGTTTTATTCTATTTTGAAATAAATGCTCTCCTAAATCAGTTGCCATTTTCAGCAGCAGATTTTGTCCTTTTTGTGTGGTTACATATATCAGCCATGTAACAGTACATATGTTTGTCTTAGACAATTCTTTCCCTCTCTCCAGACATTTTCCTCTTCCTCTTTCTGATGAAGAGCCATGTTTGAAACAAACATCACATACCATCTTTCTTCCATCTTAAAACTTCTCTGAGCATCAAGCTAATACATTCATTGGTTGTGTCCTTGTTACTTTTGTTGTTTTTCTTGTTTTTGTGTTTATTTTTGATTTGAATATATATATATATTTGAATATTTATATATATTGGGTTGTCCGGAAAGTTCATGCCGATTTAAAGTAGCTTACCTTTTGACTTATTTTAGAACATGTTTGAGTCCATAAAATAGGATTTGACTACACCTCCATTTAGAGCACAGTTTAAGCTATCTTTTTGTGGAAGAAGATTTATGTTCCTATAACCTGTGTTAATTCTGTAACCCTTTAAAATGGAAGATAAGAAAGTTCCTTTTTGGCACTTGATGCTTTGGGAACTAGACAAAAATTGCTGCAGCTTGGCTGGGATGTATTACCCCACCCTCCATATTCACCAGATATTGCGCTTTTGGATTTCCACTTACAAAATATACAAGATAATTACTAAAAAAAATGTCAATTCTGAGTTTAGTCTTATGATTAACCTTGCCTTTCATCCCTGTTCTGGACCAACAGAATAAGTAAAACTAAGTTATGTTCAGTTCATTACAAAGATATAATAGTATCTCTCCAAGCAGCATTAATCAGTTTTAATTTTATAATACATAATTATAGTTATGAGCTGCCCTTTGGCAAAGTGTAGCACCTGTTCAGCTACCCTGTCAAGGGTATGGTGAAGTTGTGGCACTGCAGCATAGCTGATTGTGAAGAGCCAGTGAAAGAGCCTGAGTCAATGGTGCTTCTTACATTGATGCTGGGTAGAAGAATCTTAGAAGATCAACAGTCAGGAACACTAAGTTCTATCAAGAGAGTAACTGCAATGCACCCATAAGGGCAGCATCCACAGTTGTGTAATCAGCTAATGAAAGGTCCACTAAGATTCAAGTCTGTAGACTCTATCCCCATGACCCTCTTAGCAATAATGGGTGGAGTGGCAACTGAGAGTCATAGGAATCTGTGCAAGTAGCATGATTGAGATGATAATAATGATGACATAATTACAAAGAATGATGTCTTGTGTATGTCTCATTTTTCATTACTACATAAATTGACCTGTGTTGGATATTATATTAATGTGGTAAGGTGGCCTGTTTTGAAATAAGTCTTGAGAAGAATAGGATTATTTATGCTTGTAATTATGTTTACAGACAAATTTGTGGTCAGAATTTAGAAAAATCTATCTGAACTTTTCAGAAATTATGTAAGATATGTTGCTGAGTGTATTTGTTTGCTTTGTGTGGTTGTAGTTTATATTTAACCCTTTTATCTGATTTACATCAATAAAATGACATTCTCCTATGTACTGAAGCTAATTGTTGTTGCATACTAATGTTTTGGGCTTGTGATAAAGAACACAAATTCAACAAATAATTTTTTCATGTACATATCAATGCAACTGAATGAGAGAATGCAAGCATAATATTTTTCATATAAAAGTGAATATCTTTTTTCTTCTGAGAAAACAAAAAAATTTACCAACTTAATTTTATCTTTATTAAGTATAAATTTTATGCAACTCATTTGATTTCAAAACAAACTAATTAGAGAAGACATACTGTTTTTATCTAATGTATGTCTGCTATATCTGTTATTCAACTGTAAATGTCAAGAATATGGCTTTGTTCTTCATGCTATTACAAAATCAAGTCCAACTGTTTGTTACTCACTTTTGTATTTTACACAGCTATTCATGAAATTCTCTTCTGCCACATCTGCATTTAATGAACTGTTTTAATTATAAAATATCATGATAGATATTCATCTCGACAGTTTAAATTATGCAGTCTCATTTCTGTGCATGTTTTCTTCTGCTCACAAAACTTTTATTCTTTCCTTTTTCTTTAACTTTTTCCATCTTGCTTTATTTTTAGTGTGCAAAAGAAAAAAAAAAAAACATCTTACAATTATAAAAAAAATACTAAACCAAAAACAAACCGAAGTTATAATGATAGCAAAAATATATACCTCATGTTTCTGATAAAATTTTATCTGCAAGTTGGTTTAACTATTGCAGTGATGTATGTTTACTTTATACTAACATACATCCTAGTTTATTGTAATTCCTTCTTATTATATACAACTTTAATCTTTTACTTATTATTTGCTTTGTCAAAGTTATTTATTAAGCTTAAATGGATAATTGATATTTAGTTACCTAACAGCTTATGGTACACATTTAAACTATGTTTTAATATCAGCTTTCTTAAGCAATATTTCTTTTTATAATCATTATATATATTTTCATTAAATGTTTACCTTTAAAAAAACCACCGGTAATGTTCGTCTAATATTTAAATAAATACATAGTATTTGCTTCATGCAGAAGCTACATTGCTTAGTAATAGCGTAAGAAATGAAACTGCCATCAGTTTTAAGTTTTTGTATAGTTAGAAACTGGTACTCATATACGGGATGTACCAGAAAGATTTATCCATTAATATTTCTTAATTATTCAAAATAAAGTTAGGGTAGAATAATGAAATTTGGCACACACATTCTAATATAAATTGTCAATCCATTGCAAGAATTACATTTCAAAATGACCACCTTTTGTCTTGATTATAGCCTGCAAATGAGTTGTCACTGAGTTGTATGAGTGCTGTACCACCTCTTCATCCAACTTGAGCCATGAAGACAGAAGGGTTTTCTTCAGATCTGACACATTTGAACAGGAGTGAGCAGAACCATTACTCTCTAAGATAGACCAGGTAGCAAAATCCATGAGATTGATGTCTGGACTTGAGGGAGGCCATATCATCTTGTCCCAAACTCCACTGAAATGTCTTTGCACCACTTCTGTGTCAAATTGGATATGTGGGCCAGAGCCCAGTTTTGAGTGAAAATGTAATGATCACCAAAGGTTTCTATGACCCCAGGTGACACTTTCTCATCCAACATTTCCACATAAACTTCACTGTTGACCTTGATGCCAGCATTGATGAAGATCAAGGGAAACTTGGGTCCATCAGATGCAACTGCAGTCCACATCATGAGTGAGCTGGCTTCTGAGGGCATAAATGACTCCTGCATTACGTGCATTAAGCCTGTCATTCTGCCTGTTGGTAACTGTCTCCATGGTGAAGATCTTCTTCTCAGACCAGATCAACACTTTGCTAGAGGTGCACTTCATCTTAACTAACATGGTTTTACTCCTGTCCTGCTGTTTTTTATTGGAAGCTGCTGAAATTAACTGTTGAGATTGTTTCTTGTATGCAGTTAGCTTTAAATCCTCTTTAAAAATCCTATTCCTTGACAATTTTGAAATATCAAGTGCTTTTGCAGTTTGTCTTGCACTCCGGTAGGGATTTTGGTTCACTTGCTTCTTCACAGCTTCAATAGTTTATTTGGTACGAATTGATGGTTTCCTACCAAGAAATAGTGGCAGACTCCATATATCGTTTCCAGTTGTTGAACACTGTTTTACGCACATTCAATTGTTTTGATATGTCCTTGTCGCTCACTCCAACTGTTTTCAAAGTGATAATCTGGTCATGTTTTACTTTTGATGCTATGTTTGTCTATAAACCTGTTATAGACAAATGAAACAATAGACACATGAACAAAAGATATATGCAAACCTTTATGTAAAATGTAGATAATATAACCTGAAACGATATTCTTTAGGAAGTATTTTAAACATGGATAAATCTTTCTGGGAGACCCTGTAATGGATGTTTTAGTTATTCTTTTATTTGTTTCAGTTATTTGACTGCGGCCATGCTGGAGCACTGCCTTGAAGGGTTTTAGTTAAACAAGTTGACTACAGGACTTATTTTTTTAAAGCCTAGTACTTATTCTATTGGTCTCTTTTGCTGAAATACTAAGTTATTGGGATGTAAATACACCAATACCTGTTGTCAAGTGGTGATGGGGGACAAACACAACGACACACACACACACATAGATATATAAATACATACATATATATATATATATTTACACATATATATATATATATATATATATATATATATATTATATATATATATATATATATATATATAGATATATACATACATACATACATACATATATATATATATTTATACATACATAAATATATATATATACATATATATATATATATATATATATATATATATGTATATATATGTATGTATATATATATATATATATATATATATATGATAGACTTCTTTCAGTTTCTTATTTCTTTATTGCCCACAAGGGGCTAAACATAGAGGGGACAAACAAGGACAGACAAAGGGATTAAGTCGATTACATCGACCCCAGTACATAACTGGTACTTAATTTATCGACATCAAAATTGATGAAAGGCAAAGTCGACCAGGCGGAATTTGACCTCAGAATGTAACGGCCAACAAAATACCGCTAAGCATTTTGCCCAGCGTGCTAATGTTTCTGCCAGCTCGCCACTTTCTTTCAGTGTCTGTCTACCAAATCCACTCACAAGGCTTAGGTTGGCCTGAGGCCATGTTAGAAGACACTTGCTCAAGGTGCTATGCAATGGGACTGAACCTGGAACCATGTGGCTGGAAAGCAAGCTTGTTACCACACGGCCACAGTAGAATGATTAAATATCAATAATGTAATGAATTGATTAGATATGTGAACTACATAAAAATTGATTTTACTTCACTGTTTTGGTTCTTTCCAGAAACACAATTTGATTTTAGGTTCTACTGAAAAACAATATAAAATATTATGTGTGAGTGTGTGTGTGTTGTGCTCACACAGTTGTTTACAGTTGTCCAGTTATCCCAATAAAGAAAACTAAAGCATACATATATATATATATATATATATATATATATATATATATATATATATAATATATATATATATACATGTGTGTGTGTGTGTGATAGCTAATAAAATACTTACGTAAGTGTGATGTTGATAGTCACCAAGTATTGCAGAAATCTGAATTGTAAACTCAAGCTTGGTAATGCAGAGGTAGAAAGGCAGCTTTAGGAACAATTGTCATGAAATGGTTATAGAAGTTGAAAGACAGACAAACAGTAGCAGCCATAAGGAATGTATTTATATGACCAGTTGCATATATAACTTAGATAATGTAACCAAGTTTTATCCTTACAGCTGTTTCAGATAATCAATGTCTGGTTGATATAACCATGCATAATGTACAAGGAAATCCAGTATTGTAGGTATAAATAACAGTAAAGGGAAAAACCAACAAGCTTGGATTTTAATAGCTCTGTTCAATGAATTTACAGTATTCTCTTCAGAAGAGCTAGGCAAATCATCTGATAATGATATTGTTACTTTGCTGCATAGAGCTTTCAGTTCTCATAGAATTTTCTCTTTGCTTTTATAATATTGACTTAATATTGGACTTTTTGCATAACATGAATGGTTATATTAACTGGTCATTGACTATCTGAAACAGCTGTAAAGATTTGTAATATGTAACTTTTCATATGAATACATTGCTTGCACCTGTATTTCTGCTTACACACGCACACACACACACACGTGTACACATGCATATGTATATATATATATATATATATATATATATATATATATATATATATATATATATATGTATATATATATATATTATATATATATATATATATATATATATATTATATATATATATATATGTATATATATATATATTATATATATATATTATATATATATATATATATATATATATATATATATATATATATATATATATATATATATATATATATATATATATATATATATATATATACGTTTGTGTGTGTATTTTTAATGTCCATTGTTCATGCTGGCATGGGTTGGCATGTGTATGTATATATAGTCAATCTCCCAAAAAATGAAGAACAAACAAAAAACAATGCTAGGATGTGGTACATGTAAAGTATTAGCAGATGCTCAGGGAAGGAAAGAAAGATGGTTTAACGTTTCAAGCAGAGCTCTTCTTCAGAAACAGAGGAAAGTCCAATAGAAAAGGACGATGGAGGAAGAAAATCACTAACAATTCACAGAAAAAACAATCTATAAAATAGAATATAACCTATAGATGATTATAATAATGCATATTATTAAATAGAAAAGGTGTTGTAGACTGGCTCTTAAACAAATTTCCTGGAGTTATTTTCTTACAACAAGTAACTTTGTAAGGCTCTGGAACTTTGTTTTCTGTTGTGATTGCTTTAGATATATGTTCACACCAATGAACCGAATGTTGGTCAATAGAAGATGATAATCAGTAAATAAACCATTCCGACATTCCCAATATTTTGCTATTCCTCAGAAATGGAATATTGGTTCCTTGTACAAATCATGACTAGGAACTACATCTTCCATAAAGTACCAGAATTCAATATTTTAGGTGATACTTTATTATCACCTGAAATTTATTAGGGATCAGTTTTGAAAATTTATCAGGGATCAGTTGTTTTCATACACTGTGGATTTATTGGGTCTCACTCACTGCAATTATTAGAACTAGTTCAATGATTTTGATACTTCGAGAATATGTACAGCTGTCACAAAGCTTGACATGTGGACAAGAACTTTTCCAATACAAAGCAATGATTTACAGTAGCAGCAAGAAGTGCATTAAAAACTCATTTTTGTAGAATGAAAGTTTCCTGAAATAGAAAATCTATAAGTTTTAAACATCTGCTCATGATCAGCTTATATGATTGTATTACAAGTTGTAGATATAATAGTGTCACTTGTTATATTGACAGGGGGTGACACAATATCAATGATGAACATTTAAGTTGAACTATTCAGTGTCAGCTTGATTAAAAGCTGTTCCATACACTTTGAAGTCCTGAACTAAGTATGGAAGAATATAACAGTACAATTGGAGTAAAGTATTTACAATGGAAAAGTAAAGTAGTAACTAAAGATGAGTAAGACAGTAGAATCCCAAAGTAGTTGTATTGTGCATCAGCTAATTGTAAGCACTATAGAAGAGACTAGTTCTAGAATAGTCAACAGATATTCAAGCCTTTTATAAAGGTTAAATTTCCCACCAAATAGCCAGTAAGTCATCTGATAAGGGTGATTTTTTTACTAAAAATATGCAGTTATAAAGATTAAAACTTGGTGAAGATATTTCACAAAATTATTCTGCTTGTTATAATCAACTAAAATTATTTTTATTTTCGGTATAAGGCTACCTTTGAAGAACACCTTGATAAGCACAAGGTCAGTGAGTCAGATTTTGTTAACTATATGGTGGTGCCCCAGCATAACTGCAGATTTCAAGCCGAAACTGGTTAAGGAGTCAGAGTTACAGAGTAATTCTATCTTTTCCAAAGTTAATAAAAATTTTAATCATGACATATCTGGTTGAATCAAAACTTAACATGGAAATATTATTCATTGATGATTTGTGTGATATTAGGTCTGGAAATGGCATTGTGACAATGATCTTTAGTTTTCTCTAGATTCAGTAAAAATTCATAGAACTTAGGAAGAACTGATATGTAGAATTTTATTGGTTTAACCAAATGCCATGATTCTGTTCCAATGGACATACTAAATAAAATAACTGGAGTGATCCAATTGTCTGTCTCCTCTGTGGAAGTAAAATGTTTAAAATTTCAAATAGTGTTTGTGCTTTCTGTTTTTTCCAATTATGGTCGAAATTAAATTTTATGACATAGAAACAATATTGTGGGACTGAATTTTGATTTCATTTTCTGTGAATTAAAAAGACTAGATCTTATACCATAGTTAGAAACTGCTGATAGACAATTGAATCATATACCAATTTAGTTATTTGTAGATAAGAATGCCCTTGAGGAGCACTCATCGACAGCTGTTAAGAGTATCATTGACAGCTTTACCAGAAGACAAATTTCAGAAGAAAGTGTCCAGAAGACAGAATTGCTTCACCAGGTAAGCACCAGCCTGACTACAACTAATACTTAAAGCTGGTCAACCATATAATTCATTTATTTATCTATTTTCAGTTTATAAGGAAGAAACGGCTCATTCTCACATTTTAAAATGATAAACATGATATAACAAAGAATCAGCACATATGTTTTCCATCTACAATCTAAGATGTATAAGTCAGTTTTGACTTTAGTAGCCATCATCATATATAAATTAACACTCATTATTTGACAATAATTTACAAATGTCTTCTATATCTCTGACCACTAGTAGCTATTTTATTACATATAACTTGTCTTCAAAAAAACAAAACAAAAACAAATAAAATTATAAATAGTTTTTGCTCTGAGTGATTTTTAAGGAAGCTTCTGTCTCATAGTATTGACTGAATGTTTAGTAACTCTAAAATGAATAATTTTAGAATAACAATATATTTAACCGAGACTTTATACAAAACAAAGAAGACAAACATGTAAACTCTTATGAGCGAACAGTTTATCATGAGAAACAAAAAACACCCTCAAAAGTTTGCTTTCTTGCAATTGTGGCATTGTTTCACACCTCTAATTTGTGACCTTTCCAAATTAATCAACTGAGTTGTAAAACAGCAACCAGCAGTGGTTAGCCATTCTCTTCTAATACTTAAGAAATACAAAGATTCTAACAAACTTTTCACTGCTATTGTCATTGTCATCTTTATTGTTGCTATCATCGGCATTGGCAGTAGTGTTATTGTCAGCATCATTGTCATCATTATTATTGTTGGTGTTGGCTATGACATTATCATTATTATCATCATCATAACGTTTTCCCTTATGTCAATATATACTGCTTTGGTTGGACTGCAGTACAGAGTACCACCACTCATTTCTGTTATATGTCATCTCCTCTTTAAGACTTGACACGAAATTTGACCTCATCATTTCTTCAAAGCCATTCTTAGTGCTCAAATACCTTATACTATCAGCTTTTACTACATTTTTTGTCCTACTGATATCATCCGTTTGAAAAGTAATAGTGCCCAGATATGTACAGGCTCTCACACACACTATACATTTAAAAGCAAAGTATGCTAGCACAACACACACACGTGTGTGTGTGTGTGTGTATATATATTCTTTTATTCTTTTACACATTTCAGTCTTTTGACTGTGGCCATGCTGGAGAATCACCTTAAAGGATTTTGTAGTCAAAGAAATCAGCCACAGGACTTATTTTTTTGCATGCCTAGTACTTATTCTATCAGTCTCTTTTGCTGAGCTGCTAAATTACAAGGGCATAAACACACCACCATCAATTGTCAAGCGATGGTGGGGAGGGGGAAAAAATAGACACAAAGACATACACACACACATACGATGGGCTTCTTTCAGTTTCCATCAGCCAAATTCACTCACAAGGCTTTAGTCAGCCCAAAGCTATTGTAAAAGACACTTGCCCAATGTGCCATGCAGTAGGACTGAACCCAGAACCATGTGCTTGGGAAGCAAGCTTTTTGCCACATAGCCAGGCTATATAGAGATATATGCACACACACACACACACACACACATACACACAAACATATGCATATACATACAGGAAATATCCCATTAGTAAGGTAGCATTTAAACATTAAGTTAATTAACGTTAAGTATGTATATAGTGATCTACTGATCTGTGAAGACACTAAATCATTGTTTCTCATTAATTATAGGCTCTAGCATTTCTACAGTAGTCTGATTTTTACTATGAATTCATAAGAATAAGTTCCTATAAAATTAATGCCTTTTCCCAATTTGATAGAGTGGTTCATTCTATGAAACTCATATGTAAATAGCCAGTGTAAAATTTCTGGACTTGCAAGTCATTATATAATGTAATTCATATATCATCCGTGATGTCAGAGATCTAGAATCATAACTGGAGTTTTCAAAGATAAAATTGTAATATCTAATGTATGGTGTATTAAAACACTAAGAAGAAATAAATATTCTGACATGAGGAAATTATATTTATGAATGACTAATGTTAATTTTTCTGGCAAGTATGGGAAACAACTGTGAATATGTTTCTGTCTTATTCTGATGCTCTTCAGCAAAGCAAAAGTTGTCATGGAACTTGCTGAAATAATATTAGTAACTCATTAATATCAGTTTCCAATTTTGGCACAAGGTGAGTAATTTTGGGGTTGGGGCTAAGTCGATTACATCGATCCCAGTATGCAACTGGTAACTATTTTAGGATGGAAGTAAAGTCGACCTCAGAGGAATTTGAACCCAGAATGTACAGACAGACAAAATGCCACTAAGCATTTTATTAACACTCTGCCAGCTCACTGCCCAAGTAACTCAAATATCTAGAGGTAGAGTAATATGCTTTATTAAAAAGCAGCAAAAATATCACAAAAACTGTTACTCAGAGTTTCATGTTCTCGTTTGTTGGACAGTTTTGTTTAGAATAGAACAAAAATGAGGTTATAAGCAAGCATATACAATTAGTTTAATAGATATACATTTGAAAATGGTTTTGTTTCATTGGTCCTTTCTATTAACAGTCTTTATAGTGACCGGTTCCATGCAATGAACAAGTTTCGGTATAAACTTATCATAAAATCGAAGAAAGCCTTAAATCAAAAATAGCTTATAAAGAAGGACAGATCCTAAATATATAAGAAAATGAGATGACAAAGGAATAAAGGATTATCTTTTGAAGTTCATTAGCTGTAAGATTACAGCTGTTTCTGCTGTAAGATGTAGTGGATTCATTGAGTCCTACAACAGGTTATTAGTCTCACAATGCCTAAACAAAATATTTTATATATATATATAATACAAAATGGGACAAGAACACAAAACATCCAGACAGTTAAATGATAAAAAAATGGGACAATAAAACATCCACATAGACGATACAAAGAAAACAAGGATGGGTCATTTGAAGTTTTCTTTCCTCAGTCAAGTACCAGATTATCTTTGCAATTTCAGTTGATTATACTTGAGATTGCTCCAATCTGGTCAGCCCCATGGAAAAACTAAGCTAAGAGCATTAGATTCCTTGGAAGATCATCATCATCATTTTAAAGCTTTCTTTTCCAAATTTGCATGGCTCAGGTAAGAATACGTTTTCTCCAGTAAGTTTCTTCTGAGTTTTGTACTGCTGGATACCCTTCCTGATTCTGACTCTCTTCTATCTCCAAGCAATGCCTTTACAGTCCAGACATGGTTACAACAGCAAACAGTCCAGACATGGTTACAAAACGAACTGGAAACAAAGATTACATAACATGTCAAGATATTTTGAGAAACCTGAATATGCTTTTGTGGTGAACTGCAAATATATGGACATCATCTGTATGAATATTGAGGCTTCTAGTGCTTATTTGATCAGTCTCTTTTTGCTGAACTTCTTAGTTATAAAGACAGAAACAAACCAGCAGTATTTGTCAAGAAGTGAGATAAATACAAACAGGACTCACACACATACATGCACATGTTTATGTATGTTTGCATATATATATCATCATCATCATCATCGTTTAGCATCCGCTTTCCATGCTAGCATGGGTTGGACGGTTCAACTGGGGTCTGGGAAGCCAGAAGGCTGCACCAGGCCCAGTCTGATCTGGCAATGCTTCTACTACTGGATGCCCTTCCTAACGTCAACCACTCCGTGAGTGTAATGGGTACTTTTTACGTGCCACCGGCACAGGTGCCAGACGAGGCTGGCAAACGGCCACGATCAGATGGTGCTTTTTACGTGCCACCGGCACAAGGCCAGTCGGGGCGGCGCTGGTAACGGCCACGTTCAGATGGTTCTCTTACGTACCACCGGCACTGGTATCACAGCTGCAATTTCCATTGATGTTGATCGATATATATATATATATATTAACTTATGAGAGGTAATGGTGTCACTAAGACCCAAAGGTGTCAGGTAATACTGAGCAAGTGCTATGGACAGACTATAGTTAAGATCCCGGTTCGGTGATTATGCGAATGAGGAGTCCAACATAGGTCATATATCAGCATGTGCATATATAAAAAATTTTTTAGAATGAGGAAAATTCAAGGCTGTGAAAGATTTCTGAACATTTATAAATAGAAGGTCTTAGAGCCGTTTCTGGGATATTTTATCTCCAATGAAGAGATATATAAAATATCCCGGAAACAGCTGTAAGACCTTCTGTTTATAAATGTTCTAAAATCTTTCACAGCCTTGAATTTTTATCTCATTCTGAAAAATTTATATATATATATATATATCTACTATATAAAACCCATTCTGTCTGTCTGTGTGTGTCTTCTAGGATCTTGGGCATCCTCCATCTGATTGCACTCAAATTTGATATGTAGATACTGGCAGTATCAGGGCATGTATAAATCTTGAAAAAATTATAAAAATCGATTCCAGGTGAGAATGCGATCAATAAAGCCGTGGGAACGTGCATTTGTAAAATAGTTTTTCTTAGAATAGAAAAAAGTCTATCTTTATTTCTTCTTTTGCTGATATCTCAAATTTAGGTTAAATCAGTGTTTCTCAAAGGGGAGGCCTATGGGACGGTTGGACAAGTTGTTTTGAGAAAATTTGGTTTAAATGTTTGATAACTCAGCACTGTCCATTGGACGTTTTGCTCGTATATATATATACAGTGGCGGCCAAAATGTTCAGAACGGCATTGTTTTCGTCAGAAAAGTAGATATAATTTTTTATGAAAGTTGTTTTAGATTCTATAATTTTCACAGACAATAAATACGATATTATTTGTTATTGCCTGAGATTTTGGTGTAATTTGAGAGGATAATACAAAAGTTATGGATGATTTAGTGATTTACTGCAAAATCCATGGCGGTCAAAATGATCAGAACGGTTGCTTTTATTCCGTGTTTTAGTATATTTAACCAGCGAACTCTAATGTTTTGAATTTGTTTACGTGACGGTGCGTTTACTAAACATTAGTAAGAATATACGCAGTGTACTTTGTTAATATAATGCCACTTACTCCATTACCAATTCGTCAGCAGATTATTAAGCTTCGAAGGCAGGATAATTTAAGTATTGGATCTATTGCAAAGATTGTTAACAAGTCAAAAAGTGTTGTACACGGTATTCTTGAGGTCTTCGATGATTGTGGTTCATGTGAAGCAAGAAAGTTTAAAAGTAGGCCAAGAAAAACGACCAAGAGAGAAGATTGTGCTATGGTAAAGTTGGTTAAAAAGGACAGATTTAAAACTGCTGCTGCTGTTTCTCGGAAAATGAGCATTGTATTGAAGAAAACTTTATCTCAAAAAACTGTGTCTTGTCGTTTAGTTGAACATGACCTACAAGCAAGAGCACCTGCAGTGAAGCCACTGATCAGCTCCAAGAATAAAAAGTGTCGTCTTACCTTTGCAACCGAACATGTGTTGTGGTCTCAAGAAAAATGGCAAACGGTGCATTTCAGTGATGAATCTAACTTTATGTTATTTGGCTCAGATGGGAAAAGGTACGTTCATAGAAAAGTAGGTGAAAAATTGTCACCTAAATGCCTTAAGACTAGTGTTAAATTCGGTGGAGGAAGTGTCATGGTTTTGGGGATGATATCTGGAGATGGTGTGGGCCCTTTGGTGCGATTACATAGAAAGTTAAATGCAGGAGTTTATAAACAACTTGTAAAAGATCATGTCTTGCCTGTGCTGAGAAATTCAACTAAGTGACCACCCATATTCATGCAGGACAATGCCCCATGTCACAAGGCGAAGGTGGTCATGAACTTCCTCAAGGCTGAAAGGGTTATTGTTATGGATTGGCCTGCTCAAAGCCCAGATCTCATTCCTATTGAAAATGTATGGAATATTCTAGGAGAACGTTCGAAAGCCAGAAATCCTAAAACAACTGAGCAATTATGGAATGCCCTTCACGAAGAATGGAATATGATCACCCCAGGAAGAAATTGAAAGTTTAATTTCCTCATGCTGTCGAAGATGTCAGAGTGTGATTGAAGCTAAAGGGCTTCACACTAAATATTAAATAATTCCAGTATTCTCTGTCATTTTTGATTATTTTGTTATTTTTTCAACCGTTCTGATCATTTTGGCCGCCATGGGTTTTGCAGTAAATCCCTAAATCATCCATAACTTTTGTATTATCCTCTCAAATTACACCAAAATCTTAGACAATAACAATTAATATTGTATTTATTGTCTGTGAAAATTATAGAATATAAAACTACTTTGATAAAAACTTATACTTACTTTTTTGACGAAAACAATGCCGTTCTGAACATTTTGGCCGCAACTGTATATAATTGAATTAAGCAGTGGTTTAGCAATGTGTCACCAAAAAGGGAAACTATAATTGTCATTAAATATGACTGAGGGTGTTAGAACACCTACAATGTTAGAAGAGTAAAAGCTTTCTGATACTGCTGTTAAGAGACCGTAAATGGCCGAAAGTAGCACACACACACACACATATTCACACACATGCACACACATATATATACATACACACACATGTATATGTATGTATGTATGTATGAATATGTGCATATAGCTAGCATTCCCTACAGTTTCCATCTACCAAATTCACTAACAAGGTATTGGTCAGTTCAGGGCAATAATAGAAGACAGATGACCAAGTTGCCAAGCAGTGGAATTGAACTTAAATGAGATAGTTACAAAGCAAACTTCTTAACCATGTAGTCATACCAGTGCCTGTAATGAATATATTCCAATTAAATATTGCACGAATGAAATAACAAAACAAAACAGAAGAATAGAAATTTACCAAAGCAGATCCTAGCATAATATTCAAAGCTATTAGTAATCTTTAATAGGAATAAATGTACAATACCATTGTATCCTGTGTGGGGACATTGAAACATAGATCAGTGGATATAAATCAAATAAAGATATACAGAGATAGACATCTCCAACAATTGGTGAATACACGGGCATTTAGTGCTGTATTCACAGCTGACGAATACATTGATACATATATGGCTTTACAAAATGCTTTGAAAGGAGATAAACATATTCATTGAGTTATAGTGACTAAAACATATTGAGATGTAAAGTTTTAAATATACACACAGTGCTATATGTACGCACATATCCTTACAGGAATATTAAGACATAAGGTAAATAGAAATTGAAAAGCATACTTTAGTTGATAAATATATTTATCTAAACTAACAGAGCCCCCTAATAAATGTTAGAAACAGTTATGCACAGATGCATACACATGCATTCATACTGACAAGTATGCAGACATAAATACATATACAGTTATATACAGACACACACATGTGCAAGTACATATATAAACACAAGCATGCACACAAATACATATACTCACACAAGTGTAGGCACACACATGCACGCATACTTGCATACACATATGCATGCATACACACATACATACACACACTCATATACTCATGTATATGAAAACACATTACATACATACATACACATTAATTTCTGTATGAAAGAAGACATGTTTTGATTCTTCCAGACTTTCTAATAGATGGATTGAATAGTAAACTTTGGCCTCTTACTTTTACACTTCTCTTGCCTTTATATCAGAAATAATAAAAAGGAATTCTCTCCAAGTTCCTCTTCCAAATCGGAAGTTCTGTCTAAACAAAAGACAAAACTCATTTTATATTTATAGTTTTATTCTTGAAATATTCACTTGCAGGAAATAGCTTTTGATTAAATCTTTGTGACTATCCATTCTTGTTCACTATCTAGCATTCTGATCACTGTCAGGTAGCTAAAGCGGCAAAACTGTCCAGAATTTCCTATATCGGTCAATAGTTTCTTGTTCTAACATTATCTATTTATGATGGAAGATATGAGGTGACCATTTTGTAGAATCTTCACTCTAACTTTGATATGAGCCCCAATGCCATTTGCATTTTTTTTTATTGAAACTTTGTCTCAGTTAGGGATCTTGTAATCATAAGTATGCTATGTCTCAAGGTAGAAACCAGATGTTATTCATTGCTTGTATGTGTGTATGTGCATGAGAATGTATGTATGTATGCATGTGCATGTGTATCTGTCTGTCTGTCTGTCTATCTATCTGTCTATTGATTCATCCATCTATCTATTTGTCTCTTTTTCTCTCCCTCTTTCTCTCTATTGATCTACATATCTATCTATCTCTCTCTCTATATATATATATATGTGTGTGTGTGTGTGTGTGTGTACACAAATATATATACATGCATGTATCTATACACACACTCATATATATGTATGCATGTATGTATGTATGTGTGTGTATATATATATATATATATATATATATATAATCGAATTGAACCAGCCAGGATCCCTGGTCTGGTGGTACGTAAAAAGCACTATCCGACTCGTGGCCGATGCCAGCACCCCCTCGTTTGGCTTCCGTGCAGGTGGCACATAAAATACACCAATCCGACCGTGGCCATTGCCAGCCTCGCCTGGCACCTGTGCAGGTGGCACGTGAAAAGCACCCACTACACTCACGGAGTGGTTGGCGTTAGGAAGGGCATCCAGCTGTAGAAACACTGCCAGATAAGACTGGAGCCTGGTGCAGCCTTCTGGCTTTCCAGATCCCCGGTCGAACCGTCCAACCTATGCTAGCATGGAGAACAGACGTTAAACGATGATGATGATGATGATGATGATATATATATACATACATATCTGTAAAGGTAAAATCCCAGATTTAGAATATATATATATACATATATACATATATATAAATAATAAACACACACACATGCATATATATATGTGTGTGTGTGTATTTGAAATCTGGAGTAGATAAACAGCCACAACTGATGAACGGTCAGTTTTTTTGTTACTTGTCTTGATTTCCTTTTGTTTCTCTCATTCACAAATAAGTTTGTCTTTGTATTTCATGTTGTTTACGTTTCGTGATGTCCTGTACCCATATATGCATATATATATGCTTATACATATGCATGTATATGCATATATTGATTGACAGACTGACAAATAGATAGACAGATACTCACAAATATTCTTTCATTCTTTTACTAGTTTCAGTCATTAAACTGTAGCCATTCTAGTGTATATTAACCACAGTGTTTATTTTCTTCTGGTACTTTTGTCACTGTTTACTAATTGGGTACATTACTGTTTAGTACAAAGAGAAGCAGCTTGCACACCATCTTACATGTGTGTGCATAAAAGAGACACAATCATGCACATGTATGTATGTAAGTATGTATGTCATTATTTAGTTTTATTTCAAGATTTCTTACCAGTAAAGAAAGAGCTGGTTTCTAATGTAGATCCAAAGTTCCTTCATTGGAATTCCAACAATATTAATAGGATATTTTTGCAAGTATTTGCATATATGTGCAGTAGTTGAAGCCAGTGCATGTGCAGATTTGCATATTTTGCTTTATGTAATTATTCTTGTGCATATAGTTGCAAATCTAGACATGCACATATATTCTTAAATGATAAACTTCCGGAAAGTTTTACAAATTTTTCAGTTCCAGTGATGTTTCTATCTATCTATCTATCTATCTATCTATCTATCTATCTATCTATCTGTCTGTCTGTCTGTCTGTCTATCTATTTATCAATCTGTCTGCCTGTCTGTCTGTCCATACATCCATCCATACACACATGCAATCAGCTGCATGGATTTGGTCTACTAATTCCCACTGACAATAATTAAAAGATATTATAAATGACATTCTCCCAAGATGTCCTGCAATCTGGAATTATGTTCTTGTGAAGCAACACACACACACACAAACACAAACACACACACATATACACGCATGCACTAATTGATGTGCAAACAAACTGTTAACCATATATTCATTCTTCTGTCTTTGAACTCCAAACTTGGCCATCCTCACTCATGGTTATCATGAAAACGAAACATGTTTGGTAATTTTACCTGGATTTTCCTTTCATTTTGTAGAAAGCAGTTTTCCATTTTTCTACTCCCCATTTCAGTTCAAGAATGGTTGAGTGGGCAGTTGCCATATCTAGTGCATCACTGCTTTTATCATTTGATGATATCTGCTTGGGTTGTCGTGGGCAACCCTCTACTCATTTCTTATCTCCATAAAATACTTCCACATCTGACCATGGGACCATGAACCTTGTGGCCAACCAACATGAACTATCACCCCAGCTGGATCCTCAGACAATAGGACATATACATACATATATATATATATAAAGAGACCGATAGAATAAGTACTAGGCTTACAAAGAATAAGTCCTGGGGTCGGTTTGCTAGACTAAAGGTGGTGCTCCAGCATGGCCACAGTCAAATGACTGAAACAAATAAATATATATATATACATATATATGTATACATATATATATACATACATGTATATATGTATATATATATATATATACATATATATATATATATGTATATATATGTATGTATGTATATATGTATATGTATATATATATGTATATATATATATAATATATATATATATATATATATAATATATATATATATATATGATGGGCTTCTTTCAGTTTCCGTCTACCAAATCTACTCACAAGGCTTTGGTTGGCCTGAGGTTATAGTAGAAGACACTTGCCCAAAGTGCCATACAGTGGGTCTGAACCTGGAACCATGTGGATGGGAAGCAAGCTTCCTACCACACAGCCACGCCTGTGCGTTTGTGTCTGTGTTTGTCCCCACCACCATCACTTGACAACTGATGTTAGTGTGTTTATATCTCCCTAACTTAGTGGTTCGGCAAAAGAGACCGATAGAATAAGTCCTGAGGTCAATTTGTTCGACTAAAATCCTTTAAGGTGGTACTCCAGCATGGCCACACGCAGTCAAATGATTGAAACAAGTTAAAGAATAAAAGAATAAAAGAATACACTAAACTTTAGTCTTCAAACATAGTTAATTAAAAGTTAATTAAAACTTTATAACATCATTATATTATGCTTCTATCGACTATAGGCTTGTCCCTTCTGCTGTAATGTGAGAGTAGTAAAATAAAATAATGTTATTTAGTCTCAGTGTAGTTTGAATCCAAACAGATAAAGGTAAATAGTTTTGTTCCTTAGTTAACTGTACATACCAGTACAATATCACCGAAGAACGTGTTTGTGCTAATACACAATAAATATTCCAGTTTGTAATAAGGTTGCCTTTTCAAAGACACTAGCTGTCTGCTGGAATGAAAAAAAAAATACTTGTTTAAGGAGAAAGGAAAGGAAGCAGGGTTGGTGATGGGTGAAAAATAGGGGTGAAGAGCTCAAACAGAAAAGTTAGAAATAAACAAAAGCAGTGTTCAGCAGACATGGAAGGAATAATTAATATTTGCTCATTAGTGTATACGGAAAATAATGAAAATGTTTAATTATTCATTTGTTCTCAGCAGTATCAAAACTGTTCCATGATGATTTCCAATAATCAGTGTAGCATAATTATTATCTTTTGTTACTCAAAGAAACTAAAAGTCATTTGAAAACATGGAACACTTAACCCTTTTACTCATGGCTGTTTGCTTATCAACAAACCAGTTACTGGCATATTTGAATTTGAAGAAGGCTATTTGATGTGGTGCAGTCTATTGATCCACTGTCTATCTTTCATATGAACCTATTAAAGTGAGACATATGCAAACACATACAGTAACATGCACAGAGAAATTATATACGTGTGTATGACTATGTCTGTCTCTATACATACAAACATATATATAAACATATATATATATATATATGGGGTTATTTATAAATAGATTTACATGCCTATAATTGTTAATGTTAATGTGTATATGTGTTTCTGTCTATGTCTACCTACATAATTTTGGTAGAGCATAAAAATATATAAATTATGCGTGTTTAAAATTTAACACTTTTTATATTCATTTTTCTCTTAGGAAAACAACAATAAATTTACTATGTATTGTTTTATATGTTAACTAGAAGTATACATAAATTTGCACATGCATACACACATGCACACTTTCACATATGCAGTAATTGTGTTATAAATGTGTACTTTAGTCTGTGCTACAGTTTCTTTGGATATATTTAATGCATACTCCATTAATTGACATATTTATATGCATTGTGCATTCGGTCCTTTACTGGTTTCAGTCAGTGAACTGCTGTGAGGCAGAGGCATTGTCTTCAAGGGTATTTATTTAAGTTTGGAACTTATTTGAGCAATCTTTATTTATAGAATTGCTAAGTTGCATTTCGATATCAATGAAGGTAATTTCAACTGGTTATATTGTTAAATATAATGACTATCATGGAGACAGACACATTTATGCATATACTCATACATATGTAAACATATATTTACACACACACACATACAAAGCAAGTAACTGTTTTCTTTCTATCTTCCAAATACCATTCACAAGTTATTGGTTAACTTGCAACAGCAAACATCTGCTCAAGGTGATGACTTCATTCATAATGCATTCCATGAGCTTATCAGGGAAATTTATAGAGATGATGGCCTAAAATCTGAACTAAACTATTCTAAGGAGTAAGTAGTAAATTCAGGATAGTAGATTTTTTATATATAACATTTCAACCCTTTATTAACCCTTTAGCAATCAAATTATTTTGTCAAATGTAATGCTTATTTATTCACATTGTTAGGAATTATTCATGTAGCCTCAAAATTTCAACAATGTGATTGATTGTTTTTAAAATGACATTGTAGGGTATGTGTGAGGAATTAGATCTGGCTGATTTGAATATAAATCAAGTAGAATGTTTTGGCTGGATGTGGCCAGGTTGAATACTAAAGGGTTAATGAACAAATCTGATTATTAAACCTAATGATTCAGTTTTAAATTTTGATTGTAATCTAAAACATCCGCAATATTTTCTTAGAATTTTATCCATTAATGTGAGCAGATGAATTTTTATAATCTTTTATGACCAAAGCATCATTCAGTAGAGTAGTGACTACATGCAACGTTGCACTTGCATTTAATGGCTTCAAATAAACCATTGAATATAACAGACACTAGCAAACTAATAGAGGAAATCAAATCATTGCAGCATGGCTATATGGTATAATTCTCCATTTTTTTTTAATATTTGTAAATACATACAGCTAGGCAAGAATATTTTTCATCTTGTAAGAACCTATTTTCACCCCAGAAATAAGAATAGGAAAATCTTTAGCACAAATAAATTTAAAGTAATCCACTCAGAATAAATTTTGTCAGTATTGTAACATCTTTGAGTAATAAGAAAATAATGAATAATTTAAATTACCAGAACTCAATAACAAGTACTGAAATACAATTTCACTCTCTCTACCCATTCAATGGAAACTATCTGGAGAAATCAGTTATATAGACATCCACTGTTTGATGTAACAAAACAAAATGTCCTAGAAAACGGTTTAATATTTTTGATAGCAGCCCACCTGAAACTGCTTTAGTTCTGTGATACAAACTTCCTGTATTGAAATGTTTTAAATTAAAACTTACCATTGAAATTTCATGTTAATGTATTTTCTAAGCACCAGCATAATAGTAACAGAAATATTTTACTAAATTCTTCATTGCTTTCAAAATTACTTGAAACAAAGGCAGTGCATACCAAGAGAAATATGTAATGAAATGGTTAAGAACTAGCTTCATCAATATAATCAAAAAAGGTTTGACACAAAACGAACATGTATAATTTAAAAATTAACTCTCTATATTTCATACCATAAAATAGTAACTCTTGTATTAACCCCAGCTTATATATAACTAAATCTTTTCTGTAGTTTCCACCTTGGGAAAGCTAGTACACATAAAACACTAAACTGAAATATTGAATAGGGTACGGGAAATTAATCCCTTCACACAATCACATGTGTGGATACTAATTAAAAAATACATTTTAACAGGATCTTAATACAAATCAGAAAAAATATCTATACAACATTAATTTCTTTTGCCTTTTAATTTTTGATGTTATTTCTTTATTTCTCTTCAAATAATGTTTTATGCTTAATTAGAAATAGTGTTAGTGCACTTTATTTTTTAAATGAATTATTAAGGATTTACATAGAAACTTAGTGACATCTTGACAGGGGAAACATAAATTTTCAATTGAACACGTTTCCTTTCCATTTTTATTTCCTTTTCTCTTTAAATAGTTCTTTGCACTTATAATAGAACAGTAATAAAGTTTGAATGACCTGACTTCTTTAACAAATGCATTTTATGAACACTAGCTTGCAGCCTGCCTCTCTAGACATAAGTATGATTGTATGCATCCATTTATACAAACTCTCATACAAAATACATAGTAAATTGTTCAAATAGATACGCTAATGTAGATGCATGCATACATCGTGTAAACAATTCAAGCGAACACATAAACCTATAAAATTATGGAAGATGCAAGAAGCTCATTCTTCAGTCATCATACTAGTTAACCTAAGAAGGTATGTTACTGTACTGAAACACTATTCCTTTATATTTCTAACCAAAAGTTAAATTTCTTTGTTTTGTATTAGGCTTCTCTTTAAAGAGATCTAGTTGTAAGTGTGCGTACACTCACGCATACACACACGAGCATGCATGCGTGCACACACACACACGAATACACATGCACATGCACACACACACACATCTTTAATAGTGCATAAGGGTCATGGTTGCTGGTCTTTTATGAGATAAAATCTATGTTAGCCAAACAGTAAGCAAGATCTAGGATATCACATAACTTGATCTTCGAAGTTGAGCCCCTGTCAACAGCATTTAAAATCTATTTGGATATCCTCACTAAGCTAGAAAGTGGAGCTTTCAAAGCAGAGAAACTGCAAATCAACTGACGTTAACCAACAATTCATATTTCAACAATGAAAATTATAGAAGCTATAGTATATGGAACTAAATCTCATATTTTGAAATTTTTGCAAGTTGAGCTGTAGATAATCATCAATTAACTTGCTAACTTCAGTTGCAGAACTTTGGGAAGGTAAGAATTTTAGGTTGTTCTTGTAAATTTATTTGCATCCAACTTCACACAACATACACTTAGTGTCTCACAAAGCTCTTCAACTCAACAAAGTTACTAACCTCAACAATGTTCTTTCAAATCCCGTGCCCTATAGATAGCTCTTATCTTCACCAGACTCTTCATTCTGTCTCCCTCTTCCTCTCTTTCTACAGAGTTATATATTGACTTTCATAAGCATGCTAGAGTGTGTCCCAACAGGTGCAATCATTTGAAACCTGTGACAGAGATAGCCATTAACAACAACCCTCTCCAACACCTGGAATCCTCCACCTTAATGACCACTATTAGATCTGGCTTTTGATAAAGCCATATCTACTACAGGACTGTTATCACTAGTAGGCTCACATCCTCAAGAAATTTATTGAAAGCGGTATTGTTTTCATTGACATCATCAAAAATTTTGACAGTGTCTGGCACATGAATCTCCAGTCAATAATTCCTGGCTTTGATTCCTATTCATAAATTGTCTCTTAAATCACTAGCTTCCTCTCAGATTTCTAAATCACAGAATGTAGCTTTCTTACTCTCTGTAACACACATCCTTTCAACTTCCATGTACCCAAGGGTTCGGTTTTATCGTCCATACCCTTTCTCCTAGACATCACCAAACTTCTTGCTATCAACTACAACAATGTTACTCTTATACAAATAATACCATCCGTTATTCCTCCCTACTTTTCTGTACCTGAGTAACATCCACAAGCAACCTAGTTACCTCAAAGCAAATCAGCATTGCTGCTCAAACGTTTACCCCAGAAGCATTCTTGTTTTTTTCAACAACAAAACATGATAAGTGCAGATGTCAAGAAATTATTATTGTATGCCACCTGTCATCCTTAAGTGTGAACAGTATTCAACTAGAAGCCACTCAGTTACTTCAAACATTAGGCCTTACCATCACTAAGAATCCCTCCTGGTGAACACACATTTTGACCATCTGAAAGACTGAATCACAAAGACTGACTTTTTTTTCTTCAGGACAAGAAAATACTTCAGCTTCAAATAACTGTTAACAATCTTTAAAGCTTACTCCTTTAACCCACTCAGCTCTTTCAGCCCCTCTCTCTCTCTCTCTCTCTCTCTCTCTCTCTCTTTCTCTCCCTCTCTCTCTTTCACACACACATGAGACAATAAAGGAGTATTGCTTCCACATCTGGTATATTGTTACAATAGACATCCTAAACAACATAAAAACCAACAAACAAAAACCACTTGACTGATTGATCTGACGCTGCTTACGAAAACGCTCCAACCAGACATAGCCCTTACGTCTTTCTATCTAGATTACTTTGACTATAAAGGCTTCTTCTATTTCCTGAAACTGACTAATCTCATGCTCACCCATTTCTCTTCCACTTCTTGAACATATTGTATTCCAACCAAGGCCTGCATTAACTGCCATACCCAGGGCCATATTAGTAGCATCATAGGTCCCCTGGCAAATCAGTTCACATGGCCCAAATGTATTTTTTTTATTGACAGTATGTTACAACCTACATTGATCAAAATTGGACCTGTAAACCAGTGAGACCCTGCCAGGCAACTTTCCAGTATGCTCATGTCTTAAGACAGATCTGTCCATAATCGTCTTCTCTTCACAGAATGTCAATCATCTACACTTCCTTTAACATGTGTTTTTTCCAATAACTCTCAGCTTGCAATGGTTTGAGCAGGATGTTAACAGCATCAGTCACTCTAGTAATAAGGGATCAGCAAAGATCTTCTATGCATCATACAAACCAAACAAAAAGAATAATGTTAAATATATACTTTTACTTTTAGGGAATTATTTCCTGTTTTATACTGAATAATGTATACTATACACAAGCACACACAAACACAGAAGCATGTATGTATATGTATGTGTGAAGGGTGAGTAAAAGAGCTGACAGGGTTAAAGGAGTAAGCTATTGGGCTGCTCATAGTTTGTTAAATTCAGATCTGCTGCAGGCATATTCGAGGAAAGGGTGGTTGGGGTAGCCGATAGCTGAACATTTTATTTCACATTGCGTCAGTTCAGCAAGCTGCTGGGAATAAATATCAGATCATCTGGTAATGCTATCTGTTATAGACTGGCATCATATCCAGGGGTAAATTTATTTCTCATTTACTGAATGTCATGAAACTAAAGCTAAGCAATAATCATTAAAATCCCATAGGTGCTTAAAAGGTATTTAAAATGCATTATATACATGCCTACATACTCACAAACAGATACTCTCACAAACGGTATATACATGTGCATGTATGTGTGCATATGTATGTATGCATGTTGTGTGTGTATGTGTGTGTGTGTGGTAAAAATCCAGAATAGGATAAAATCAGTGAGGTTCTCTTCTCTAGTCCAAACTAGTAAACCTCTTCCTTTTTACATGGTGAATACGTCTTTTCTGATATGTGTGTATATATATATGTATACCAATGTACAATATGTATAGAATCATTTAGCTGTTGTTCAAAATCTCTTACAGCACATAGAACAGTAACATTGCCAAGACTACAAAGTCGCAACAAAAAACATTTGGTACAGCTCCCTAATATTCTTGCCTTGTATCTCTCTGCTAAGATATATTTATGTATTTATTTATTTATTTATTTATTATTATTATTATTATTATTATTATTATTATTATTATTATTATTATCATTATTATTATTATTATAGGTTGTTATTGATAGTGACTTTAAAGATTCAGCTAGCTAAGCCATCATTGGCTTAGCTAGCTGAAACTTCAAAGTCACTGTCAACACCATTCTTGTGTAGGAATAATAAATATGTTCTTTACAAAAGCATACAGTAACCCTTCAAATTACTATAGAATTGTTTTTATTATAATTGAACATAAAAACAAACATTATGATAATAATAATAATAATAATAATAATAATAAATTGTTTTGTCTTGGTATAAAAGATGGGCTACAGCAAATATTCTGCTCAATATCACAGATTTGCTTGTCAGTTGTTTGACCGTAACCAGTTGACCATGTCCCTTAGTGGCTGACGATATGTGCATCTCTGATCACGAGCAGAAGTAGTGGGGGAGCATCATAGCCATGTGTTGAGAGGGATTCTTTGGGGTTTGAATAATTCACCTCTGGAAACATGGGTGGTTCTTTCAACATCCTTAAACAACCCTTATTCAGGGACCTTTTGAGTGGGATGGGCTACTCAACCTGAAGAAAATTCTAACTGGGCCCCACCTGCAAGGTCATGTGCTGTTTATCTTGATATGAGATCACCATGTTGCGCACATATGGTTGTGATGCATGTGCCTGGGGTACCCTTATCAGATGGGTAGTCATGATGGGTATATTGGGCTTCGTATATTTTACCCCAGTGTCACTTTGATGGCATGAACTGCTCTTTCACTCAATAATGATAATGATAATAATATTTATATATATATATATATATATTTCCTTTCCAAAAGCGATATTTTCAAAAATGATCTCAAAGGGATTTGTAATCCTGGTGGTTACTGTTTTTGTCTTAAATTGGTTTCATATGCTGGCTAACCACAGCAAATGTGGGTGACACCTGAGTTAGCAATCAGTTGCTAGACTAGTGATTTTCCTTGCTTGATAAATCCGATTGTCCTAGTCAGGACTGCATAGTTTCTGTAGATTAAATAACAGTATTAATAATAATGATAATCAGAGGATGGAGACTTTCTGCTTCTATCATTTTATTAAGCAGTTATTTACACCATTTTATTCCAGTGGACCAATGCTAAAATAATGCTGTAATTAACTGCTTAATAAAAAATGATAGATGTGGAAAATTTCCGTTTTCCTAATTATATATATATATATATATATATATATATATATAGATAGATAGATAGATAGATAGATAGATAGATAGATAGATAGATAGACAGACAGACAGACAGACAGACAGACAGATAGATAATATATAAGTGACTTGCATCTTGTTTTCCTGTTCACCAAATTACACTCACAAGTTGTTAGCTAACCTATAGTTTTTGTATCAAACACTTGTTATAGAATTCACCCAGTACGATCAAGTTTGCACTCTTGCAGTAGTGAAGCAAGTTTCTTAACTCTATTGCCATGTTTGATGTCATGAAACCTAAGAATTTTTGGCAATATCCTGCTTCTCTATATGCTGTGTGCTTACTTATGTTAATTAGAATTAAAAGCTAAAATTAGTGCATCACTGATTTTTCATTGACTTCTCCCAGAGTCAATAAAATACTGACAATATATTGAAGCTTGTAGAGTTCCAACAGTCTTGTATTTGGCGTGATTGTTAATGTAGGGAAAATATTTTATTGGTTTTTTTTTTTAACAGTAGAGAACTGAAAAATGTTAAAGAAATAAAGATAAATACAAGATATTTTTAAAACAAAATGAGCAATAAAAAAATGAAAACAAAACTAAAATAATTTAAAGGAGACATGATGGGTTTCTAAGTAAAAAAAGAAAGAAAATGATAATTTGTATTCTATATAAATATGTCCATATTTGTGAGAGTTCATCTTTTATTATGTCATTAAGATGTTATTTTTTCATCCTATTTGCTGTTACAAATGGCAAGTAACTTTCCAGCTTTATTTATTTTTTGTTTTTGCTTTGTTTAACTTTTCATTTTTTCTTTTTCTACTTAGGTTCTGCCCCCTTCTCTATCCCATAAAAGGCAATAATGTGATCATGTGACTTTAATGAAAAGGAGATAAGAAAAATAGCAAAAACAAAAAACAACAAAAATACTATTAATAAATTAAAGCTATTCTACTGATTCATCTTTTCTTTTTCCTTTTTTTTTTGCTTCTTCTAATTTGACAATTCTCAAGATTTTGGTTAAAATCATTTCACTGATGACATTTTATTGATCCTAAAGATACATTTCTCTGATTGCCACACTTAATTCAAGATCTTACGGAGCAAACTATAAATATTCTGGCTGACAATATCACACAGTCAAACTTAATTGGATTTTATACTATTTCTTCCTCCAGTTTTCTTATCTTATTTTTTTTCTCATCTGACTGTTATTAGAGTTGTAATGGTCACAATTTTTATGATTTCATTTTGCTTTATTATTTGCTTTATTAAGTATCATTATCATCATTTTCCATAGCTATTGTTTTATGTCTTTTTATCTGCTCCTCCTTTCCATCTTAATCTTATTTATATTAATTATACTTTGACTGAAATGATGTTTTGCCCTGTAAGTATTTTTGTTCATTTTTGTTGTCTAAAGTATGCATATATATATATATATATATATATATATATGTGTGTGTGTGTGTGTGTGTGTGTGTGTGTATGTATATATATATATGTGTGTGTGTGTGTGTGTGTATGTATATATATATATATATAATATATATATATATATGTGTGTGTATATATGGGATGAGATAAAAAGATAGATAGGACATCAAAATGGCTAAATTGTTTGAGTGTTTGATAGATTGCTTTGCAGCATTCATTTATTCATTGCAGTTTTCTGTGATTTGAGTTCAAATACCATCAAAGTTAACTTTGGTTTTCATCCTTTCAGAATTAATAAATAAAGGAGCACTCTTATTGGTTCTTCTCTTTCTCTCACTGTGTCTGTCTGTATCTCTCACTTTCAGGAAAGAATTGGCTCTGGAGAGACCAGGAGAGGAGAGGATTTTGTCAAACCTTAAAAAGTGTAAAACACTCTGTATGATGTATCAATGCCCTCACCTCCAAGGAAGGTCATGTATATGGATTTATGCATGTAAATTATATGGGTGGATGCTTTTCCTGTTGCCAACATTCACCTGTTTCTAAGAAAGCTAATGGCTGAACATATCTTCACAGAAGATGGGAAATGAAGGACACTGTTTGTATGACAGTGACACACATTTACACCATAAATGTGTGTGTGTGTGTGTGTGTGTAATGAACTTCTTTCCATTTCTGTCTGTCAACTCTACTCACACTTACCTAAGTTGGCATGCAGTAAGAAAGAAAATGAAATCCAATGATTGGTATACAAACTTCTTAACCACAGAGCCTTTGTCTTGTCTCGAATTGTTCTGGCCTTACACAACTACATTCTTTAAAGTTATACCTCACAATGATTCTGCAAAACTACCTCATATATATATATAAATGTATATATACTTACAAACATATGTGTGTGTGTGCCTGCATGCAAAAAAAAAAAAAAATGGGTGGAGACCCCAGTCTGTCAGGAATGACCATGGGATTGTACCCAGAATGTTACCCTCCAAGGAACAAGTCCAGGCAAAGTGGTTTTTAGAAGACCAGCTGTCACCCATGCATACCAGCCTCCCCTCTCCATACAACCAATGTTATCCAAGGGAAAGGCAAAAACCCGATACATCTTGGCACCAAAGATGTTGCAACTGACCTCTACAGCTGAGTGGACCGGAGCAACATGAAATAAAGTATCTTGTTCAAGAACACAGCACACAGCCCAGTCTGGGAATCAAACTCATTACCTCGTAACTGTGAGCTTAACACTCTAACAACTGAACTATGCACCTGTGTCTATCTATCTATCTATCTATCTGTAATATATTATGTTTATACACACACACATATATATACAGACATATTCATACATGCATTTAAATACTATCTCTGTCTCTGTCTCTGTCTCTCTCTCTCTCTCTCTGCCTTGCTCACACTACAAGCATGAAGACAAATATATTAACTATTGATGAGTTTGACTGTTTTTATGTAAATCCAGTGAAAATTATCTTAGCAGCTTGGAAATAGTCAAATGCATCTGGGGAATGACATATTTACTGGAAATATATACAGTTCCTCTATTTCTCATGTTTATGTCTTATATATTTCATCCTTTTCAGTTTAATGAAATGCTACATTGATCTTTGTAAAATTCAAACTCTGTAAACTTGAAGTAGTTAAACAAAAACACTCCCAAGACTAGCATGATATTTAGCTGATGTACAGGATCTGTAATGCAGGCATAACACATGGGATATAATAATTTGCTTAGTTTCTGGCCATAACTGTCCCATTTTGTTATCTTTGGGATTTGAATTCAGAATCTGGGACCTTAATATTGATTTATTCAAGAGAAAATTGAAACAGCTTATTAGAATGTCAAACCCCTTAGGTAGAAACAACTTTGTGAATTGGAAAGGATAAAGCAGGTGCGAAGAAGGGTTGTGTTTTTGCTATTGACTTAGCTCATACTGTCATGTATTTATGTGTGTGTGTTTCTATGTGTGTTTGTGTGTGTGTGTGTGTTGAACTACTTAATTCTACACTTTTTTTTCATTCTCTATTTATTTCCTCGTATTCCTTTCTGGAGAGCATAGGCTTGAAATCTAAAAGACTTCTCCATTTTCCCCACGCATCAAACTCATACACTTGCTTGTTGTTCCTACACCTGTCTTTGTCTTTTGTTTTTCAATAAATTTGAAGTATATGAATTTATAAGTATATATATATATAAATATGTCTGTATATATATATTTATATATATGTCTGTATATCATCATCATCATTTAGCGTCCATTTTCCATGCTAGCATGGGTTGGATGGTTCGACCGGGGTCTGGTAAGCCATGGAGGCTGCACCAGGCTCCAGTCTAATTTGGCAGTGTTTCTACAGCTGGATGCCCTTCCTAACGCCAACCACTCCGTGAATGTAGTGGATGTTTTTTATGTGCCACTGGCACAGGAGCCAGCACAGGCTGGCAAACAGCCACGATTGGTTGGTGCTTTTATGTGTCACCAACACGGACGCCAGTCAGGCGACGCTAGTAACTGCCATGCTTGAACGGTGCTTTTACATGTCACCAGCACTGGTGTCTTAACTACAATTACCATTCGAATTTTTGATATATATATATATATATATATATATGAAAAAACAAGTCAAAAATAGAAAATGCTAAAATAATTTTATAGTGAACATTTCAGTACCGGTTTCGGTCATTTTGAGACCTTTTCAACTGTAACGATTAAATAATTAAATTTAGAAAAATTAGAAGAAAAGTTTCTTTAAAAGAATATTTCTATAGTAGTGTTCAGATTTAAGTGGCATTCTGCCTTTCTCTGATTCCCTTGTTTGCACTTGTGTGTTGGAGGTCGTTGTGAGTTCTTGGTAGGGTAGTAGAGGAAGAAGGCTGGTGAGGAAAGGGGGTGGGAGAATCTGGGAGTGCCCTGATGGTCGTATTTTGAATGGTCAGTGGCGGCTGGCAGTCGCAGTTCAATTCAGGAGAATATTTATATTGAAAGGCTTGTTTATAGAATTTGCGTTGGTGTTATACTAAAAAACATTAGTGACAAAGTTAAGGGGTAGGAGGTGGAGAAGTAGAAGAAGAAGAAGAAGAAGAAGAAGTAGAAGAAGAAGTAGAAGAAGAAGTAGAAGAAGAAGTAGAAGAAGAAGTAGTAGAAGAAGAAGATGACGATGTTGATGATGATGATGATGAAGAAGAAGATATATATGCATATATATATATATGTATATATATATATATATTATATATATATATATATATATATATAATATATATATATATATGTATGTATATATATATATATATGTGTGTGTATGTACATATATGTATTTATATATATGTATATATATATGTATGTATATATATATATGATGTATATATATATATATATATATATACACGCATTTATATACATACATACATATATATATATTAATTATAATGACAACAAAAGAATGAATAAGACCTCAATATTATGTAAATAGAGAAATTTATCTGTAATTTAATACGTGACAATTATTCAGTTGCCATAATAAAACTCTGAGTTTCGGATGTTGGGGTGGAAATCTGCTCCAGCATCTCCTCAGTTATTAAGACAAACAAAAATGCTATGAAAATGACTGTTAAACAAAGGCCCTTTTTTCTGATAAACCCAAGAACTTATACCTTGTAGAAAACAGCACATATTCACGACTCCTACGCAACATTATTAATGATTACACTAAAGCTAGGCCACAAATTTATAGCGAAATTGATAAAGAAGCTAGCATCATCGCCGCCAGACTTACATTAGATAAAAATATTGTGGTCCTTCCAAAAAAGAGGCCTTTATAATGATCAAGGACCATAAAAAGAACTTCCTATCTAATCCTAAATGTAGGCTTGTTAACCCTGCTAAATCAGAAATTGGTATGATTAGTAAAGAAATTTTAGGAAAAAAATCAATGTGAAAGTCAGAAATGCTACTAGGTTAGTACAACGGTCCAGTAGTATAGAAGTCGTTGACTGGTTTAAAGCCATTAGGAATAAGAATGAAGTGAGACTTATGCAATTTGATATTGATGATTTCTATGCCTCTATCTCTAAGGAATGCTAGATGATGCCCTTACCTTAGCAAGTGAATTTATAGAAATTAGTACACAAGATAAGGACATAATCTTCCATGCTAGAAAGACTTTACACTTCAGTGAGAACACAGAGTGGGTCAAGACTACTGATACAGAGGGTGCTTTCGATGTGAGCACGGGGTCATATGACAGAGCAGGCATATGCGAAATATGTCGATAAAGTTCATTTCATAAAAACCACGGCAGATTGTAGTTCAAGAACATAAAAAAGTTCCACAAAATCAAGTCAAACACATCTATGTCCAATTCGGAAGTTCACTGCTATGGTTCGATTACGAGTTAAGATGCATCTTGGCAATGACTCCACACATCAGGATGAACAGGAATTTCAACAATTAGTTGTTCTGTAATTAATGGGTTTTTTTTTATCTCTGTCTCAAATTCATTTGAGCATGTCGTTTCCAAATTTCTGGCAGAGCGAATTGTGCCATGGTGCTGTTTTTCTCACAGATGGCGCCCAACTAACCCTACAAAATCAAAATCAAAAACAAACAATGCACACGTGCAAAATTAAAAACATAAAAGGTTGACAATTTATCCATCATACCCTGTATGTGTATGTGTGTGTGTGTGTATACATTCACACACACACACACACACACACACACATATATATATATATATAGAGAGAGAGAGAGAGAGATGGCAGGCTTCTTTCAGTTTCTGTTTACCAAATATATATATAATGTTGTTTTCTTATCTATTCAAGATAATTTGCCTTAGATAATTTGTTGAATATTTTCTTCCTGTTAAATTCTGAGTCTGAAGTGAGAGATATACAAATAAGATCTGAACTTGCCTGTCCAACTCTAAGTTAAATGCTTTACCACAAAGCCATACTTAACATTCCTGGTTTACTGACTTTGAATGAAACTCCTCATATTATTGTTTGTTTGATGCAAGAACTTCATTTATTCAAGTATAACTGTCATTCTGCTTTTCTTCAGTATCTTTCAGTTGAACTTTTTTTCTCCTGTAGCAAACATAGTCAATTGCACAAGCATAGATCCAACCAGTTTACCACCCACATGCCCATCCACCTACTCAACTATTTTCTCCATTCTTTTTACTCACTAATATTTTGATTATGTTTCTTTCACAAGTTTATCTAGCTGTACCCTTATATTAACAAGTTATGACCAATTTACTGAAAAGACATGGGGTATATAATTGATTATGTAAATGTTAACAATGATAATATTGCTAATGAATGCTGAATATATGCACAATGGACCATGAAGACACCTTTTATCTGCTGCCTAATCTCACGTCTTGCTTCTTTATTACTTTTGTTGTGGTTATTATTTTTAAATATTTATTTTATTATTTTGTTTTGTTTTTGTGTATCTTTTCTTTTCCCCCTTTTTAATCTTTACATATCCCTTTTTTTTTCAGCACTGGCATATCATGTTGTTGTTCTTGTTCTGATAGTGGTGTGCAGCAGTTTAATACCACCAAAATCTATATGTATCATTAGCTTGAGATGCTCCCTTGAGTAGCCAGTGAAATGAATCGCTAAAGACAATGGTTTTCTAACCAAAAGCCATTCAATCCATAATAGACTTTTTTTTATTCTTCTTTATAGTGTCTGAATAAATAGCAAATTTATCAATGATGTTATAAACTGTTCTCTGCTGGTTTACTGTTAGCCAATGGCAACCAACCATTTGAAATATAGATTCTTGCTAATTACTCTGACAACATGTAATTAGCTTGAGACTATAGCAAATATGAATTTTATAATTTATAACCATTTTCTATCTGCATTTTCTGAGATGTTATGATGTTACACATAATCATGTGTCTATGCATATATGAAATATACACACCTATATATATATATATATATATATATGTATGTATATATGTATGTATATTCTCAGTTATGTAGGATTTCTAATTGATTGTCCCTCAGTTTGTATTCACACACGTTGGCGCTATTTTCCTTTTTAATAATTATTAATTAGATAATGTCACAGATCATCACTAGTTCTTTTTTGTGCCATTTATATATATATATATATTTGTTTGCCTTTATAAGACAGACCCCACTAATTTCTCACCAGTCCTTTCATTTCTACTACAATGCTTTGTTTTGGTTTTTTCATATATATACAATTTCTTGAATGAGCCATGACAAATAGTAGACAGCTTGGTTTGGGGAGTTTTTTTTTTCACAGTCATAAGAATTGGTGGTGTATCATCCCTCACTCTATTATTCTATTCTAAAGTCTCCTGCGTGGATGCTCCCTCCCTCTGTTGCCTATTTTTCTCTCCTGGTTTTTGACCTTGACATGCAACAAATATGATACACAGAATTAGACAAAGTTAGTTATTAAACACCTATTCTGTGCAAGGCTTTGATGTGTTTATTGTCAGCTAGTGTAGTCAGTCAACTGTAGTGATGTGTGACTGCTTTTTGTAATTGCCATCAAAGCTGGCTATTCTCTACACTCTCTTTTGTTGTTCTTTTTTTCTGTGCAGGTTTATTTTCATTTATTTATTTATATTGTTTTGCTTTTTTTTTTTTTTTTTTTTTGCTTTTTAATATTGTTGCCCCAGCATGTCTATTAAATGTATAAAAAGATTATACACTGGGAAATTTGAAAAGTAGCAATATTCTACAGCATTGAAATTAGCGGATATGGTGTTGCTGGGTCGGGTGGGTGGGTGTGGGTGTCGAGGGTGGATTGCAAAACCACTGCACTTGCAAAATTAGGTGGCATGCGACAGATTTTTCATTCTTATCACTATTGCATTCACCACCACCACCACCACAACCACCATCACTGCTACCAGTACCAGCAACAGCAACACCACCACCACCACCATCACCAATACTGCAGCCACCACCATCACCACCAATATCCCAATCAACTCTACCGGTTAAACAACTTTAATAAACAAAGTGAATAGTTTTGATCATCTTTTATTATGGTGTTTCTGATAGTTACAACTAGGTCTTTTTTTTTGTGCCCTTTATTTGGATTTATTGTTTTATTATTGTTTTTTATTCTGTATTTGGATTGATTCTGGTGTATGAGTGTGGCAGGTGGCAGGTAAGGGTGGGGAAGAGGGAGGTGCTGTTGTGGAGATTAATAATATCTTGCAAAGGTTTCTTTCTGAATTAATCATTATAAAAACCTTACTCTTATAAATGATATTAGGAAATATATTATACATAGTTATTCAAAGAAGTTAGTTTTGGGGTTACTGTTAAGCAGTGTGTTACTTTTTAAAGATGAAAATTGGGTTGGTTTCTTGCTTCTTTTGGTATTATTTTGAATCACAAGAATCAAAGTTTTGCTTCACTGATTATTAATTATAAAAATGTGGACTGGAATCATATCTATGACATCCTAAGTGATGTACTAATCTATGAGCGAATACTTCCAGAGCAGAAACACAAATATATAAAATGTTAATAAATGTGGTTTATTATATTCACCTTTTAATCTTAAAATAAATTTATTTTAAAATAGTGGCAGTTTAGGAAAAGAATGTTAAAGCCCTCCATTTTCTTCTTTAGAAAGACCAATAAAATTTATAAAAAAAAACAAATAACTATGTGGTAAGAAGCTTGCTTCCCAACCACATGACTCCAGGTTCAGTCCCACTGTGTGGCACCTTGGGCAAAGCCTTGTTAGTGGATCTGGTAGAAGCCCTTCATATATATATGTATATGTGTGTGCATGTGTGTGTGTATCGTTGTGTCTGTGCTTGTCTCCCACTACTGCTTGACAACTGGTGTTGGTGTGTTTATGTCCCCATAACTTAGCAGTTCAGCAAAAGAGACCAGTAGAATAAGTACCAAGGCTTTAAAAAATGTACTGTGGTCAATTTGTTTGACTAAAAATTCTTCAAGGTGGTGTCCCACTATGGCCGTAGTCTAATGACTGAAACAAGTAAAAGGCAAAAGAAATGAAAATTTAAAGCAATTTGTTAAAGATGCAAAAAGTAGAAACAGTTATTGTAGAATGCTTGTATCATTGTTGGCTTCATAAACAAACTTGGACATGTCCCCATGTGCTGTGCACATGATTTCTTACCACATGTCAGCTTTGACATGATTTTTATAGCTCAATGCTCTTCCTAAGGCCAATCAACTTTACAATGACCCAGGTTGCTTGAGAGAGAGGGAGAAAGAGAGAGAGTGTGTGTTTTAAAATATATTAACTATGTAATGAATATCTCATATCTCATGTTATATTGTTGGTGTGCCAATGATATTAACATAAATCCAAAGATTTTCAGCCTGATTCCATCAACAGCCAAGCTTTCTCTTGGATCAACTGGCATCAATACCACGTTATGTCATCACTTTTCTAAACCACTCAGCTTGTTGCCTATTTTGTTGATAGTGAAGCATATGTCATCACTTATGTGACCAATTATCAATTTAGACTGATGTTATATTATTGAACATCTCTAAATCTTTGAGAATTAATTTCTTGGCTTTGTTACCAGTGGTTGTCAAGTATGCAAACCCACTGAAAGCTGCTGTATCATAGGTTGAAAAATGACCAAAGAGGCATGTGAAGTTAACAAAACTCACAATATCAGTGAGTATTACCAACTATCTTGAATTTGACATAGCAGTGGACCAGCTATGAAGTATATGCAGTTGATAGGAGCATCTAAAGCTCTTACAAGTTGTGATTACTTCAAATACTGTTCCTGCCAACTGCCCACATCACTTAATTAATAATTGTACTTCATCAGCTAAGAGAGAACAGCTTAAAATTTCACCAGAAATGCAAGAGTTCTACTCCACAACTGAATTTCATTACGTTTTTCAACTAGAGTTTGCACAACACCAACCTCTGTGACAATCTCTCTACTTTACAAACTGACTTTATTGAGCTCACTGGGTAACCAACAGTATAAAGCATGTATGTGTGTCCTATGGGCACAAAGAACCTTTTATAGACTCACTTGTATGATAGCACAGATACCATGCAGATCTACATGCATATGTCATCTGAACCTGCATGCATCTTACACACACATTTATATTCTGTTAGTTCCTTTTCCATCTCAGGACTAAGTTTACATACTACAAGCATATATAGTTTTAGACACACACATACATGCATACATATATGTAATATCTGACAAATTTTAAGGCGGCAAGCTGGCAGAAATGTTAGCATGCCGGGAAAAATGCTTACCGATATTTCGTTTGTCTTTACTTTCTGAGTTCAAATTACACCGACTTTGCCTTTCATCCTTTTGGGGTTGATAAATTAAGTACCAGCTACGTACTGGGGTCGATCTAATCGACTGACTCCCTCCCCCAAAATTTCAGGCCTTGTGCCTAGAATAGAAAAGAATATCTAACAAATTTTGTATATATGTCACATACACCCCTTTTGGGAATATCTCTAACATACCTCTTTTTCATGAATTATTGTCTTGGTATCAACGATGAGGCCTCATATCACATGTATATTTTATTGTGATTGATCATAGTTTGTCCTAACTAAACTGGTTTATATCAACCAGTGGAGAATGGGAATAAAACTTTTTAAAACTACTATCATGCATTTTTGTAATTTTGGTTTCTGAGAGTAAAGACAGGAACCTGGTACAGCTCTCTGGCTTACCAGTTCCAGTCAAACTGTCTAACCCATGCCAGCATAGAAAATGTACGCTAAATGATGATGATGATATACACATAGTGGATATGGTGATACTGAGGGTGGGGGTGGATTGCAAAATCCCTGTACTTTCAAAATTATGTGGCATGTGACTTAGCAGATAGAGGTATTCAGCTCATGATCATAAGATCCCAGTGATGCATTGTCTCCTTGAGCAAGACACTTTATTTCACATTACTCCAGTCCCCTCAGCTGGCAAAATGAGTTGCACCTGCAATTCTAAGGGCCAGCCTTGTTACATTATATGTCATGCTGAATCTCGATGAGAACTACATTGAGGGTGTCTTTTGGGGTCGATAAATTAAGCACCAACTGCGTACTGGGGTCGATCTAATCGACTGGCTCCCTCCCTCAAAATTTCGAGCCTTGTGCCTAGAGTAGAAAAGAATATCTAACAAATTTTGTATATATGTCACATACACCCCTTTTGGGAATATCTCTAACATACATCTTTTCCATGAATTATTGTCTTGGTATCAACAATGCGGCCTCATATCACATGTGCATGTCCATGGAGTGCTCAGCCACTTGCACATTAATCTTATGAGCAGGCTGTTCAGTTGATTGGATCAACTGGAACCCTCAGCATCGTAACCAATTGAGTGCCAGTTCTACACATATATATGTATGATGACTAATCATTATGAAGTTAATAAATAATCACTTTAAATCTATATTGGTTGGGAGAGAAAACACTGACACAATTTAAACTTTGACACATAAAAATGAGATTTGGGAATAATACACTTAGTTTATCATTACAAGTAGAAAAAAATTAATGTAAACCTGATTGTAATGAATATGATGATGTGGATTATGAAGATGGTGTTGTCATCATCATTACATGTTATTTGTTTTTACAGACTGTCTCTGCAATCCAGCAAAGTACTTTTGTTTTTTTGTTTTAATGCATTAAAAACATAATCTTTATTTTTAGACAAAGCAAATATTTATGCTTGATTTTGATAAGACAGGGATATGTTATTTTAAAAATTATTTTTGTATTTTTCTATCAGTAAAGTGAAAATGTCTGGAATACTTTCACTGCAAAATTAGTGCTATAATGTTTAGTATATATGTGTCTGTGTGCGAGTATATATATGTATACACACACACACACTCACTTATACACATATGGATATATACATACATACACGCACATATATGTACATATATCTATGTATATATGTTTGTTTGTATGAAGCATTCTGCATGGATAGTTTTTTAAAACAGCAACAGAGCATAAGCAAGTGTATTAGTTCATTGCTTTCAGGAGATATTCCTGGAAATCTTGGCTGGCAGTGTGAAGGTAATATGATATTGGAATTTCCCTGTAAAAATGAAAGACAATTTGTACTTCCAATATAGGCTTGCATTCTCCACTAAATGACGTATGTAGATAATACTTCTTAAGTAGTAAATGCTTGTAAAAATTATATGTTTAATACACATGGGGAAAACTATTACAATACTGGAAAATATTGGATCATTTGGTTGGGGTTAATTGATGTGGATTTAGATATGTTTCTTATATTTGCTGCTGAAATATGTGTATTTTATAATGTTTTTCGCAAGTTGGATATATTGTTTGTTTTAATATCATCTCAGTTGTATTTTGTTAGATATGCTAAAACCTTTGTAATTAAATGAGAGAGATTTTGTTGTTGCTGCTGTTATATTATGATGCAGAGTTTCACTTATTCCTATTTTTGAGGTGTTGTATTTTGAGTTTCCAGTCCTGTAAATCTTTTGGAAGATGACTGTTTTGTTATTTGAATCGTTGATAAACAAAAAAGTCGTGTGCTGGGCTAAATTATTTTCGTTTGTCAATGGTCGTATTTAGTTATTTGGTATCATTGCAACTACAAAAAGTGGTAGCATCTCCCTCCCACCACATATGCAATATTTTCAAGTACTTCAATGAAAATAATTCAAAAGTTAGTTATAGTTGTATTGTTTACGTTATGAAAGTGATATAGAGAAACAAAATACTTGTCCGTACAGCAAGGAACAAATGAAAACTACCAACAGTAAGCAACTATAGAAACAAAATATGTTATGCAAGTATGTGGAGGGCTTCACAAGGACACAAATGCATCACACTCTTGGGAGACAAGGATGCATTCATGTATATGCGGTCAAGTAGTTCACTTAGCAAACATGTAACATTTTACAACAAAATATCAATTATATACATTATTCAGTTTTTTTTTACTGAACCCACTTAGTTAGATAGTCTGTGGCTATAAGTACAGTCTTCATTTGGTTAACGATATGGGTAGTATAACATCTAGAAATATTAAAATTACGATGATGGTATCCATTGGAATCTTAAATGTGTAGCTTTTAAATAAAATGTGTAAATGTTTCTTATTGGTCTCCTTGGGACTAAAATTATTCAAGATTAGAAAACTGCCATGTTTACAATTGTCCTCAACAAACCAATTCTTTCACAATGAGGACAAATGTTATCTTCCTATAAGATTACTTTACTTGACATAATCCTGGGTGCTCATACTGACACTAAATGAGATACTAAAGGATTTTTAAAATGCTTAAATCAATAAAAACGTTATCACAGGAAATATTTTCTCATACGAACATCATATTTTGTATTTCCTTTACTGCAATATTAGTAACAGTCTGTGTAAGGTTAAGGGTATTGACAATGTTTTAGAGATTGATTGCCAAATAATAAGAATTTATAATAACCTTTATTTCGGATAAATAAATTCATTCTGCAGCTAAACGAGTGCTAGTCAGTAATGGTGGTATTGATGTTAACTTAAGTTTTAGGATTCATTTGTCTAATATGTTCTTGATATTACCAATCTCTATCCTTTTTGTCCCTTATTAAGGTGAATGGAAGGTTTCCATTCAAAATTGGATTTATGATATTTGAAGGTGACAGTTTCTAGTCAACAATCTTTACTCAATTTTGAACATTTTATCATTTTAGATGTTCTAGTTTCTTTCCTTAATGTTGTTGGTAAATAAACTAGAGATGAAATGTTGAAATGTATTATTGTTTATTTCACACTGGTGTTTGGTTTTGTCTGACCGGTGTATGAGTAATGCATATAAGTTTTGATTTTTTTTTCGTACTTTGGTGTTGTTTCATCTGGAAGTCATTATTTTAGACAGGTTTATGTTTTTAGTTAATGAGAACAAGTTGTAGTCAAAGCATTGGGGTAATATGCTGGTGAGTGGGCATTGGCTTTTAATATCAAATTCAAGATACTTGTGAAAATATCATTCTCATTAAAAACATACATGTTCAGCTCAAGAAGTCTGATAAAATTGTTCATCAGCAGTTGAGACTAGATAAATTCATTTAGATGAAGCTAATATGTTTCAACTGTTATTTTTATTTACTGTTTCAAAATTTTAATTAGTAGTTGTTAGAAAATATAACAAGAGGCATAAAGTAGATTTTGAGAGCCATGGATGGTCTTACGTTCGTTTTTGCAATCACACAGTTTTGGTTCAGTAACATTCCAGAGACAGGTGTCTTTAACTATGTATGTATGTTGGTATGTATGGATGTGTGGATGTTGGTGCATACGTGTGTCTGTTTGTAACTATTTGTGTCCTGTTAGTGCTTTGACAAACAGAGATTTATAAAATAAGTATCAGATAATAGAATAACTTATTTGAGTTGATAAGCCAAACCTTTGTAGGTGGTGCCACAGCACAAATGCAACCAAGACAATAACAGAAAAGACTTTCAAAATCAACTAAGGACAAAGAAAAGAAAATGAAAACAAGCAAAATAGTTAATGAGTATTCTTTCTTTTATTCTTTTATCTGTTTCAGTCCTTTGACAGCAGCCATGCTGGAGCATCACCTTTAGTTGAACAAATCGACCCCAGGACTTATTCTTTGTAAGCCTAGTACTTATTCTATCAGTCTCTTTTCCCAAACTGCTAAGTTTCTGGGATGTAAACACACCAGCATCAGTTTTCAAGTGATGGTGGGGGGACAAACAGACACACAAATATACACACACTCACACACACAAACATACACAATGGGCTTCTTTCAGTTTCCATCTACCAAATCCACTCACAAGGTTTTTGTTTGGCCCGAGGCTATAGTAGAAGACACTTGCACAAGGTGTCACACAGTGGGACTGAACCCAGAACCATGAGGTTGGCAAGCAAGCTATTTACCACACTGCCACTCCTACACCTATATGGGGAAAAATTACTTGTATACTAACAAAGAGACTATTAGACATAATATTTAAAGGTGGACTATATTTAAAGGTACTTCTTTTAGATTAAACTGTGTACTTGGTTTTAGTGCCGGTAAGAGGTTTCTTCATCAAGCTAACGAAGAAATTCTACTATTTTCTAAGGGCTAAGATTTGGAACATAATGGTTTTAATAAATTTTGAATGTTACTAAAACAATAACAGAGAATAAAACAAAACATGAAGAAACCATCAAACCACAAAAACAGGAAGTGAAATATCACCTGGTAAAAGCCTTATTTTAATATTGCAGATGTAACATCTGTAGTGAATAATTTCTTTAAACTACTTTGAAAACACACTCCATATGATAAAAGCGATATCAACATTTTGTACTCTTGCCTCTTCGAATTTATCTAAACAAAATTAGACTTCAATGAATCAAACAGCAAGCAATTGAAATTGTGTAAACTGAAACAACTGTCCGTAAGACACAATCTTTGAAGCTAAAGATATAATCTATTATTCCATAATATAGACTAATGACACATTTTATGTGTGTGTGTGTGTATGCGTGTGCATGCATGCACAGGAGTGGCTGTGTAGTAAGAAGCTTGCTTTCTAATCACATGGTCCTGGGTTCAGTCCCACTGTATGGCTCTTTGGTCAAATGTCTTTTACTATAGATTTGGGCTGACCAAAGCCTTGTGAGTGGATTTGGTAGACAGAAACTGAAAGAAGCCTGTCGCACACATATACGTATGTATACACATACACACATATATATGTGTGTGTGTCTTTATTTTGTTCCCCACCACCACTTGACAACCGGTGTTGGTTTGCTTACGTCCTTGTAACATAGTGGTTTGGCGAAAAGAGTCCAATAAAATAAATACTGGGTTTTTAAAACATAAATACTGGAGTCTATTCATTCTACCGAATTTCTTCAAGTCAGTGCCCCAATATGGCCACAGTCTAATGACTGAAACAAGTAAAAGATAATATATATATATGAACGGTAAATCTCGATGCAGATAAAGCTATAAATAATAACGTGTAAATAATGGGTTATAAAACTCTTTGAGTAGAAAGAGTCAAAGGCTGGTAAGAATCAGTTTCTAAAATGATGAGAGAAATTCAAATGATTGCTTTGGTCCAATGCTAGAACACTTGTCATATTTACAAGAAATGTGAGTATGTGTCCTACAGACACTCTTTGATCTTTTCTATTCAAAGGGATTTTTAACCCAATATTTATACGCTAATATTCATAGCTTTATCTACTTCGAAATTTACCATTCCTAAACTGAATAATTTCACGTTCTCAATGTTTTTAAGTTCTTATGACATCAACTTGTTTCATATTTCTAGATTAAGTAAAAACACTTTATTGTCTAGTCTCATTTTGGGTTTAGAAGTGCGCCTGAGCACTGTATACAATAATTTCATTATTATTATTAAAATAAACATCATTTATAGAACTAAATGGCTATAGAAAACAAATCATGTAGCTCATGCACAACTGAAACTTTGAAATCTGCTTCCCTCAAAACTATAAGGAATAGAAAGTGTGCCTGAAGGGCATCATTCAGATTCTCTTTGTACATACCTATAGCATATGATATATTTTAAAGATATCAAATGCCAAAATACACTAAATAATCTATCCATCAAATGCACTCTTCTACGATTTAATTAAACCTCTCAGTATAATACTGCTGCTTGGGATGTAACCTTATATTTCATTCATCAAAATCCATCTGCAAAGTAATTTAAAGTAAACTCACACCCATCAAAAAAATTGAGCAAAGTTTAGTATTTGAAAACTATACATTCCTGATATGATCACCTACTACCTACTACCTAACCATTGTTCTTTTCCCCGATTCGTGGCCAAGCAAGTTTCTTTAGAAATTATATCGAGCAGTTCCATTGTTAAGAGTTATAGACTTAACCCATTGCACTGTTTAACACCTCTGCATGGCACTTGCTTACCTTTAGCAGAGTCCACTCTGTTGTAAACATTCGGGCCTGGCTTCCGATTTTAGGATACATTCTTCCTTCCCACCATTCATGGGTTCTCTGTAATGAGAACTACCTTCCATTATGAATAAAGGATGAAAAAAATATAAATATATTATCCATCATATATTCCTGCTTTAACCTCTTTCTTGCTTTATTCCACCTTTGTATCAAGCGCTCAGTTTGTCAAAGATGTCTACTCTCCCCACTTCCATATGTGCTGGCTCTCGAGTCCTTACTGCAGAAGTTGAAGGGTATGAGTGGCGTCCCGTGAGATCTAGATTGTGGAAGATCAGTGACGGCATACGCGGATGACATCACCATCGTGGGTAGGTAAAGCCGTTAAAGAATAGGAGGCGGTGACAGGAGCAAATGAATAACCGGGAAAAATCAGTCGGCTTGCAGCTTGGCACCTGGAGAAGCAAGTCGATGCCGTCCAACAACGTCGTCGGACGTTGGACGGACCAGTGAAAATGATCACCTACTACCTAACCATTGTTCTTTTCCCCTATTCGTGGCCAAGCAAGTTGGAACAATTGCGCCTCCGCAAAGGCAAAGGACCTCTTGTAAAGCGCTCTATCTGCTGCTAACAACCGTTAAAAGATGGGCTTGGGATGCCTTGGCTGATGATGCGCAAGCACGTGTTGGGGTTAAGGCATCTTTGGCTTTACCTCGGTGGTGAACGGCTGTGGTCTCCATTCATCAACCTGATGCTTCCTAGGTTCACTAGTTTTAGTGAACTAGAACCATGGGTCAAACGTAGGCTAATGTTGGGTTCTTGGCAGGCCGAGTGTTGTAAGGCATTCGTGCTCCTCTGTCGCACGGGTAATGTTGGTAGCGTGGGTTCCACCTCGTTATTCTATAGAGGGTTGGTAGCGGCCAAGTGTGATGATGCCCAGGAGAAATCGTGGGCTTCGGACGATGGTAAAGGTCATTTGGGCCGAGACCCTTGGACAACTTCCAGAGGTCCCTAACCTGGTAATGTTACCGAGGAGTCTTACCAGTTTATATACTCTGATTTAATTATAATAGTTATTTATATAACCCGTGATTTTCATTTTCTTCAGAATAAACAAAACCTACCTCTCTTTACACACACACACACACACACTTATTTGTGTGTTTGTCTATATATACATATGATATTTATATATAAAAGTTTCCCGGATTGCACCAATGGAAATACGAACACATGACAATTACTGATACCTATCCTATTGAGCCACAGTATACGAACAGTCTTCTGTCTTTACGTTCTGAGTTCAAATTTCGCCAAGGTCGAATTTGCCTTTCATCCTTTCGGGTTCGATAAATTAAGTTGCGGTTGCGTACTGGGGTCGATCTAATCGACTGGACCCTCCCCCAAAATTTCGGGCCTTGTGCCTTGAGTAAAAAAGTATACGAATAGTCTTCAGGTTATTTACTCATATTCAATTATTATCAAGGTTCTGTAATGTTGTAGTAAAACAATTCTGCAATTGTTACTATAGTTGAAAAATTCAAACAACGTGTTTGAATTAAAATTCGTATAAAGCTCAGTAAATTGACTACTGAGACACCTGCCAACATTTCAAGGCCAGATACGGGCTTTTGCGGGACACATCCCTTTCTAGGATATTTGAGTGTCAAGATAATAAGCGTTCAGGATGACCAGCCACGAGAAATAAAATAAAAAATATATATATTAGCAACGGAAGTAATATTAATACAGAGAGGTAATATTTATCTCCCTTGAAACATGGATGCTCTATTAGAACAAACTATACTGTGGTAGATACCACGAGAGAAACTCTCATATTGGCTTTTGGTGCAAAACGCACTCTTGCTTATATCACTAGCGGGGAGAAAAAACCTCGCAATCTCCAAATGTTAAAAGTTGGAAAAAATTGTGAATTTATCTATGAAGGCCGTTACTGAATCGTACGTCACCTGAATAATTTGGACTAGAATCGCTTATGGTGTCTACAAGGAGATTCTCACGTAAAACAAGAACATGTGGTGCTGCAAAGTTTGTCCTACTTTTGATACACGATCAAAGCAGATGTAGCCTGACGATCTGACGTGTCCCTCAAGTTTCATGAGACGTTAATTGCAATTGGCTGCTGCATCATGATAATCTGCCTACTTCCACCTCCCTCCCGACGACGTAGATTTTAACGATGAACAAAATAGAATTACTCTTAAACCCTTAGAAACTGGTTTCAATGAAATTTAAGCACTTCTAATAACAAAATTAAAGGCTACGAGATGGTAAGATGAAGTTCAGGAGGAAACACAGACAATATTGGATGATTATGGAAAAGGATTTCCATGAAACTTTTTAGTTATGAAAGACGTGTTGGCGTCACTGTGTACGATTCCAATTAGATTTTTGAAAAGAGTGGTGTCCGATTATAAATATACTAGCAGTATAGCCCGGCTTTGCTCGGGATTAAGTTAGGATTATTAAGCTAATCAAGCTCTTTATTTCAAAGCAAACAAAGTAACATCGACGTCAAATTTGAGTGAACTCCGTTGAAATTGGTAAACTTTTGGCTGAAATTTTGCAGATAATTTGATTGAGAAATCCCATAAGGAATCGGTTTATCGTTTTTTTTTCACTCATCGATTGCTTTTTTTTTTTTTTTCGTTTTTGGAGAACTTAGAGCATTCAAAGATCCCATGTGTCCTCAGTAATTCTAGCATCATGTTTGAACAAAATATATCAAAATTGGTAGACATTATGGTTGAAAAGAGTCAGATCTCTCCTTTCGAAAACATGGACAGTTTCGAAACATTGTTTACAAAATGCAAATTTGTAAACATCTAGACGTACGTTTTGTAAGTGGAATAGAGAGACCTACCTTCTTCTGCAGAGATGTGAGAGTGAGATCTCTCCTTTCGAAAACACGAACAATTTCGAAATATTGTTTACAAAATAATAGCTGATCGTTTGCGAAGGAGCGTGCCTACAGTCAACACGTAGGTCTTTTGCTCTGGTAATTTCTGCTCTCTCCCATGTTCACGCATGACCAGCTATATATCACTATGAGTAGAGTAACGAATTCAGTTAATTTGGAAATTAGTTGTGGAGAAACGGAGAATATCGTTTATATTGTGTATATATATATATATACGGGAAACATACACACACACACAACCACACACATTGTATACACGTACGCATACATGCGCGTGAGTGTGTGTGACTGAAGCCATTCACACATACATACATACATACATAACAACACCTGTCTGTTTTTGCCTGTCAATCACTCAGTAAAAAGACGAAATTTTAAAAATCTGTTATCTCTCCCTCCCTTCCTCTCCCTCCCTCACCTTACACCGTCGTTAGAAGGGGACTTAACTCATGTTTTTAAACAATGGTGGATTTCTCCGCCGTGAAAATTGTTAAGTTATGGCCGAAAATTTATTTTTACCGCTATTCGCTGGTGCCCCGGGGAAAAATAATTTGATGAAAATACAGCTAGGATCATGACGAATGTCCTCCTAAAATTGGAGTGACATGCGGGCTAATTTATGGACGTATATAAATTACATTCACGTACACACACACACATCCTGCCTTTTATATATATACAGATAATATATGAAATGCGTTATTTATTGGAGTGGTAGTCTTTTTTCAGACCTTGTTCGACATATTTCTGACACTGCCTCGTATTCATTCATTCATTCATTCAGTCATTCATTTATTTATTCATTCATATGTACGTACATACGTCATGCATTCATGTATACGTACACTCGTGCGCGCGCGCACATACACACACACGAGCATCATCATTCATGCCTACACGCACAACAAACATATATCTAGTTAACATATATGTGCGTGTGTATACATAAAGATAGACATATAATTATGTATACATACATATGTAAGTAAACACACACACGCGCGTAGTTTATTCTGAGGAAAAAAACGTAAAAACGTAAAAGACGAGGTATCAAAAGAACTCTATGCAGACTAGCAGAGTAATTGATAAGTTATTTTAAAATGTAATTGAATTCTACAGATAGATATTTGTTTCTCTCCTATGGGAGATTGTCAAGTATTAAAAAATACATTGTCAATTATTCCTATATATAGACCTGTCAGAGCTACGTGGTAGTAAGTAAAAGAAACAATAGTGGTTGCTTTAGACGTAACAATAGAATGGTAAATTTTTTAAAAAATTGTATTTTAAAATTACCTCCTAGAATGTGTAATGTTTTGGAAAATGGCCTGCAGGTTAATTTTTGCTATGGTAATGAGTTTTTCTCTCCCAGCTAATAATGGAATTTTGTCTATTTTCTAAATATTGAGATATAGAGCTTAGTATCGATACAGATTGTTAAAAAAAAAAAAGAATATAAATACTATATGATATTTTAAAGATGAATTAAAACAAGTAATTTAGATGAATCTGTTTAAACGAAAATAAACAAGGGCTGAAAGCTGATTTTGGAGGAAAAATTTGTATGTGTGAATACATGGGGATCTTCTGCAAATTCTATCATCTGAATACACATATGCACTCTTTCATACATTTATTCATACTTAGGCAGACACATTAGCCCCTCCCCTCAAATTAGATTTCAGTACCTGTTTGTCTTTGTTTAAATACATTCATCTAAATTGTTTTTTATGCTTTATGATCATGACTACCTACAAGAGAACAACAAATATATATTTGTAGCAATTAAATAATTTTGAATAGCTTGTGTGTGTGTGTGTGTATATGTAGGGGCGGGGCGGCAGAGGGGGGCAACAAATATTTTTCAAATGCACCAAAATATACGTTTCAGTATTGCAAAATTACTTTTAAGCCCCGTAGATCTGGATGTATGTAAGTGTGTCTGTGTGCGCGCATGTGCATGACACCCGTGTGCGACACCCATGCACACACAGAGATGTGAAGAGACACAAGACAAATGCATCATTTGTGCATATATAATACGTTATATATATATGCAGAAAATTAAGAGTTGATGTGCTGAAAAGAACAATTTCTTAAAATTTTATCAAGTATGTGTATATAATACAGTTCTATATTTATGAGATGAGGAATTATGTACATTATTTACATTTGATGGATATTTGTCCTCATGTTGTTTGTTGTTAACACATTTCTTTCCTAAAGACAAGACGTGCTTTTACCTGTCTCCTATCATAGCTCGTCCTCCTAGCGTTCATAATAATTTTTCTGTCGTCTTGGCTCAACAGCCCTCACCGTTTGTTTTTACTGTCTTGTGTTTTCACTGTCCTGTTCTTGTTACCACATTTACCCTCCGTAAAAAATCCCAAATTTTATTTAATTTGCTTTGCGGGAAGGATTGTTTCAACGAAGTCGCGTATTGTCCTTACCTTCGAACGTAGAGTAGATGAAACAGGGACAACTAATGAAGGGGAATATTTTTTAAGTTGCATATCTCGTTTTCTGTGTTTGTTTTTTCGTTGTTCGAAAAAATGTTCGTTTTCTATGTTTTCGTTTCTCATTGTGTTTAACGTTTTCAGATGTCCCGTACATATATGCATGTATATATACATATATATGTAGGTATGTACATATATGTATGTATATATGCATATATTTATATATTATTTGTATTATTATATGATCGAACACCATGCATCCTTTTCCAATCTATCTATCTATCTATCTATCTATCTATCTATCTATCTATCTATCTATCTATCTATCTATCTATCTAGATAGATAGATAGATAGATAGATAGATAGACGTCGTGAGAGGGTATAAGTGTATGTGTGTGTGTTTATGCTTGTGTGTATGGAGAAAGAGGGAAAGAGGTGAGAGAGATGAAAAAAATATAAATGGTCCCAAGAGCGTGAGGCATATTTCATGCTTTATGGAATTTAGTGCATGAGAGAGAAATTTTACCCCCGAATACCAATGGGCTGTTGAATGTCACATTTTCATTCCAATTTCCAACTGCCAGGTAAACTGAAACTTATGAACTGCATTCCTTCAACAACGCAAGAATAATGGATTTGAATGAGTAACTTCTTAATACAACACTCTAGTCATTGATTCATTAAAGGAGACTCTACATAGACACTCAATTTGCTACAACTAGCAGCAAAATCTCTCTCAAATTATATCATGCATGGCTGTGTGGTAAGAAGTTTGCTATCTAACCACATGGTTCCATAGGGTGGCACCTTGGGAAAGTGTTTTCTGCTATAGCCTCAGGCCAACCAAAGACTTATGGGTGGAGTTGGTAGATGGAAACTAAAAGAATCCTGTTCTATTCTATTCTATCTATCTATATTTTTTTACCTGTGTCAGTCATTTGACTGCAGTCATGCTGGAGCACCACCTTAAGGGGTTTTAGTTGAATAAATTGACCTCAGGACTTATTCTTTGTAAGCCTAGTACTTATTCTATCAATCTCTTTTGCCAAACTGCTAAATTATGGAGATATAAACAATCCAGGATCAATTGTCAAGTTATGGTGATGGAGGGACACATACACACCCACACAAATGTATATATATATATATATATATATATATATATATATATACAACAGGCTTCTTTCAGTTTCCGTTTGCCAAATTCACTCACAAGGCTTTGATCAGCCCGAGGCTATAGTAAAAGACACTTGCCCAAGATGCCAGTTGACTGAACCTGGAACCATGTGGTTGAGGAGCAATCTCCTTACCACACAGCCATACCTATACATATACATCTATCTACCTATCTATCTATCTATCTATATATATATATATTTGTGTGTTTGTGCTGTTTGTGCCCCACCACCACTTGACAACTGGTATTGGTTTGTTTACATCCCTGTGATCTGAGAAAAAGAGATTGATAGAATAAGTGTCAGGTTTACAAACTAAAAGAAGTACTGTGATAGATTTATATGACTAAAATTCATCAAGGCAGTGCTCCAGCATGGTCACAGTTAAAGGACTTAAACAGGTAAAAGATAAAAGAAAGATGTTTTGCATGATACACACTTAGATACATTATGCTTGAAAAAAATGAGGCTTCGTGGTCTTAGCTGGAGTGTCTTAATGCATGTATAACTCATCAGTCCATCTCCTGGGAAGTTAAGTAGCTTCTGAATGTTTATAAAGATTTTATTAATGAAATAAATTCTAAGTTGTCCATAAACTATGTGAGTAGAAAGCAAAATTAAATAAAATAATGGAATAAGCAGTAATACTTTATTTAATTTTCATATTTGGTTTGCAAGATTCTTTATGTGAATTGGTGTATTGAAACAAATTTTGTTATCTTGGGAGGGGCATTGCACCAATATTCTTTTCTACTCTAGGCACAAAGCCTAAAATTTTTAGGGAGGAGACCCAGCATGCTAACGTTTCTTATTTCTTTATTGCCCATAAGTGTCTAAACATAGAGGGGATAAACAAGGACAGACAAAGGGATTAAGTTGATTACATCGACCCCAGTGCATAACTAGTACTTAATTTATCGACCCTGAAAAGGATGAAAGGCAAAGTCGACTTCGGTGGAATTTGAACTCAGAAGGTAACGACAGATGAAATACCGATAAGCATTTCGCCCGGCATGCTAACGTTTCTGCTAGCTCGTCGCTTTGTCATTGCATCAATATTAATAAGACATGCACTGATACAAATTCACTCCTCTATAATTAGTCAATTGGTTAAATATCTATCATACTAATTAATTGTTTGCTTAGCCAGTTGGTTAAACGGTGAATCATTTGTTTTGTTTTTGTTTTTTTTTGTCAAAGCTCATACAAAGTAAAAGCAAAGTTTTTCAAATGAGAAAATTTCTTTTACACTAAAGTAAATTTAAATGCACACACACACACACACATACGCACGTGTGCACATGCCCACACACATGCACACACAATGATATTTGATGATCATGGTAGGGGTATCTTTGATTATAGATCTGCTAGACAGAAATAACTTTGGCTTGGGGTTAAACAACACAAGTGAACATATTATATTCATTTCAGCCTCTTTAATGCTTGTGATATGAATGTGCATATATTTATGTGAATATATATGCACATACATGAGTATAAATATGCATGTATAAATATATGTTTATATATTTATATTTGTGTGTGTTTATACATTTGATAATGTCTATGTTTGTGCCTGAGTGTCAACGTGAATAGACACACACCAACAAAGGGCAAATAATAATAATAATAATAATAAGAGAAATTATAAAAATATTAATAGTAGTAGTAGTAATAAAAATAATGATAATGATTTCTTTATTAACCAGAGTGTTTATAATAATAATAACAACAACAACAACAACAATGATAATAATACTAATAATAATAATAATAATAATAATAATAATAATATTGATAATAATAATAATGATTATGTCACCTTGATGGCAAATAAAAGAAATAAAAATAATAAAAATAAACTATGCCTGGAACCAACAAAAACATACAAAAGAAAAAATAACAAACAAAAACAAATGTTGCTTCTCTAGTTTTGAGAAAAAATTATGAAAATATATCTTAGTATATATACATTCAAATAAATATATTCACACTTTCCATTGAACTTCAGTTTTTGCCGTTGCCATATTTAACACCCTTGCAGTGAAGGTTCATAAATTCACTTGGCTTCCCCACACCCCAATCCCCACCCCACCCAACTATACTTTATTATTCTCTATTGCAGACTTCCTGTAATGCTTATGTGTTGGATGGGAATTTCTCTCTCAACTCTCTCTTCCTCTGTTTTTTTTTTCTTCTTCTCTAAAGTAGAAGATAGACAAAGAAATAAAACTGGAAGCAAGTATCATCTTGAAATTGGATAATTTTCGTTTTATTTTCATTTCCCTTTGTTTATTTGTTTGATTTTTTTCTGTCTGCCTTTCTGCCTTTCTTTTCTTGCCTTCTTTCTCTTTCTTTTCATTTCTTTTTTACTTTCTGTCTAATGACTGAGACAAGTTCTTTCTTTCTTTCTTTCTTTCTTTCTTTCTTTCTCTTTTCTTTCTTTCTTTCTTTCTTTTTTCTTTCTTTCATTTCATTTACCTTCCTTGTTTCCTGTAAATAATCAGGGTTTAAAATGCACATAAATGATTTTTTTTTTATTTTCGAAGTCTTCAGTGCTAATTCCTCGAAAATCATTGTCTGTCTATAAACATCCCACCCCAGCTCTGACTTTCATCCATGCACCCTCACTTTCTCTGATTATATATGTAGACAGACACACACATACACACCAGTACATACACAAAACACACATACACATTCACAAACACAAGCACACATCTTACCCCTAATACAAACCATTTTCTTAATCTGTCTCTTCAATGATCTTCACTTTATTTCCCCTGCTTTTACCTCTGCTCTCAACCTTGCTCTCCTTCTCTCTCTCCTTTCTTTTCATCTCTGACTATCTCTCTCATTCTCTCTCTCTCTCTCTTTCACTCTTTCTCTCTCTATCTCTCTCTCTCACCTTTACTCGTCCATATTTAACAACCCTTCTATTTCCTGTTACACCTTTGTGTGCCTGTTTCTTTATATCCAATATGTATGTGTCTTCCTCCCTTTAAAACTGCATTTTACCTTTTTTCCTAATTTTGTTTTGAGTGTCTCCTTCCTTTATCTCCTTTTGTTATCTCACTATTTCTTTCCCTCTCTGTCTATTTTTCTTAACATCTTAGGTTTTATATTTATGGTATCTTTTATTATTTTACTTGTTTCAGCCATTAGACTGTGGCAATGCTGGGGCACTGCCTTGAAGAACTTTTAGGTGAATGAATCAATTCCAGTATTTTTTTTCTTATTCTACCAATCTCTTTTGCTGAACAGCTAAGTTACAGGGAACATAAACATACCAGCACTGGTTGTCAAGCAATGGAGTGGGGACAAACACAAAGACAAACAAAGATATATATATGTATATATATGTGTATATATATATATATATATATATATATATATATATATATATAGCAGCTACTTAGTTATTGAAAATCTTTTTGCAGAGATGGTTGTAAAAAAATGATATTTGGTAAGAATGAGATCTGATGAATAAGCTGGGTATGATAGAAATTTTGAATCTAGAATGTAAAATTTTTGCAAAGTTATTTGTGGAATATGTTTAGGTGAATTGTTCCTTTATAAGTGATGTAGGCAATACATTCCTGCTCTGATGGTTTCATTAGAATTCAAGAAATAGTAGGAAATGACTTCATTTCTCAATCACCAAACAATAGCTGTAATTATCTTTTGATGAGACTTTAGCTTGAAAAAAATGTTTTGGTGTTTTCCCTTGGTCCAGACAATCGTGGAAGATCATTAGTTGCCACTGTCTGGGTCCCTTAGAAGTCGCCTGAACTCCTTTAGTACCAAGATGCTTCACAGGATTATGGACTACCATTGGTCATATTTTGTATCTAACCAATGACTCCTCAGAAACAGAATTGTATCCCATTACTTGTGTGATTCAGGAGCACCAGTACAAACTGTTTGGCCATGTTGCTCAATTTTCCAAGTTAGACCCTGCTTAACATATTCTCTTCACTGTGGTTCTGGGTAAGTTAACAGCTGAAGTTGATCAGCCACATGGCACATTCCACATGGTCATGGCAGATGAGAAGGTATCTCTCAGAAATGGGGACTGGCTGGTACTCTGCTCAATGGGTTGCCCAGTCATATCTAGGAATATAACTAAGAAATGATGAATGCATTAACATGCTGCAATGATGTATGTTCCCACACTTGACCTGATTAGTTGCCCTCTGAATCCCTTTTCATCATACATCACGAAATAATCAACAAATGGCTGAAGTAATTTTTGCTGTGTAAAAGAAATATAGCATAGTCTTTGTATCAGGGATCTTTTAGATTTTCATTTTGCTCCAATTTTTTGAGCTCTTTTGTTTCTTTCCAGTAGTGTAAATTCAGAGCAACTCTTGAATGGTCCAATATCGAATTCTCCTGTGATTTCCTGAGCTGTTTTGCATAGGTTCATTTCTATAATGGCTCTCCATTTATCATTGACAATCACAAAGATATATCTATGAACATCTTCATCTTCAAGTCACATTTGTTGACATTGTGAGTAATTTTCAGTTTTGTTTCGAAATCGTTCATTAAAATCACTTGCATTTTCTTCTATCTCTTAAAGTAAACATAGGTAAAATAATGAAGCAAAACAGCCTAAATCGATTGAGCAATATTTGCACTTCGAAATAGTATATTATTAAAACATAAATAAAAGTTTATTCCTAAATAAGCATCAAAGTTTTAAATCGGTGCATGTGTGGTAAGAAGGTCACTTTCTAACTACAGGATTTTTAGTTTCAGTCCCACTGTGTGGCACCTTGGGCAAGTGCCTTCTACAATAGGTGAATATAGGCTTCACTGTCTCTTTTGATTATTAGGCATTTTGTAGCAGTCTCCTATTCTTGGATTCTAAATGCATAGCCTTTGAAGTGTGTTGTGATGTAGCAGTAATGATTCCAAGAGAGGCTTCACTGTATGTCAATATTACTTCTTCAAGTCTTCAGGAAACATACCCGTGCATGGTTGATTTTTGGCATGCTGAACGTTTCACATCTTGATATTTTTTGTAGGATGTTAGACTGGCTGTTTTGGGTTTGTATGGGAGATCATCAGAAAGAGAGTGCTTCCTTAGGAATTCACTGCCAACAAGTAAGATATTGTTCTCTTTGCTTTTCAGTACTAAGTTAATGCATTTATTTTTGTTGCTGTTGTTTAGCAAGTGCTGTCTGAGAGAGAACGTATAACATTCGGACATGTATGATGATAATGATATGTGTGAGTGTGTGTTTATTTATGTGTGTATATGTATATGTGTATAAGTATATATAAGTGTCTGTGCATATATGTGTTTGTGTTTGTACATAAAACTATGTGAGTGAGAGTGAGTGTAAGAAAGCAGGAAAAGTAAGTGAAATGTATATCAGAAGGAATATTTCATTTGGAAACATATCCAATGTATTCATTCGATTTTGCAGATGGCAAGGCATGATTTGCAGAGGCTGGCTGCTAATATATCATTATTTGAAATCTCAGCAAAAATGTTACCATATCTGCAGCAATATGTGAGATTACACAGAGAAAAAGGACATGTAGAAAGCTAACAGTTTGTAAAGGTTAGCACTAGATACAGTAGTAAAATACTAGGATATGTGGTAATAATAAAGTATCATTTTCAGTTCAAATGCATTGGCTGTGTATTCTTCAACAGGATCAATATAGGACTGAATGGAGATAAGCATTAAAAAAAAAAAGACTATCTGTTGAGTTTGTGAATAACTTTTGTTACTTGCTTACAGAGCTTTGCTTTGTTGGACAAGCAATGACAAGAAGAATATAAATCACTACTTTTGATATTTAATGTGGTTCACTTTAATATTGGTCCGCTAAAACAGGTAGAATGTGTGCTGGAAAAAATGCTCCCCGTTAGTAATTCATTTGTAAACTCAGAAATATTATAAGAAAATGACATGAAGGACTGGATTTCTAATTGATAGTCATAGTCTTTTGCTAATAAAAATAGTGTTTTGCCATTTACAAAATATCTGTGATAAAAACATTTAAAAAGAAACCAAAAACCTAAACAATGTTATTTTTTGTTTTCCACCAAACCTACTGAAGCAATTAATTCTTAACTACAGTAACCTATGGCCCAATTTGTTCCCCATGCGTTATCTTCCTGAAACAAAGTGTAAATAATTTGTTGATCTTGTTTCTTAATCATTTATCTTCCATTCTCTAATTTCACATCATACAAGGTAGTATTGCTTGCCCAAACGTGAAATTGGAGGAAGAATACATATACAGGAAATTCATTCTAACTTCTCGTAAGCATAAAACAAAACTTGGTTCGAATCTTTCAGAAAACTCTGGCTTTAGTCTCCATCACAACTTTGCTGTTATTTCTTTCAGGATTTATTTTTCGGGAATCTATTTACAATTGAAGTGTTAATATTATTTCTGATTCCAGTTGACACTAGCTGGGTTCAGTAAATAAGACAAGAATGTTGAGCAGTAGAAGGGTTTTAATTATAGTGGCCAATAAAAATGCTTGCTCATTATGAGAACTGAAGTGTAGAGAGGTAAAGAATTGCAATGGTACCATGTATCTTCTATCATTTACTTGTTTCTGTCATTAGACTGTGACCATGCTGGGGCTCTGCCTTGAAAAATGAATCAGCCCCAATACTTATTTTTTTGTAAAGCCTGGTACTTATTTTATCAGTTTCTTTTTACTGAACCACTAGATTACAAAGACATAAGCAAGCCAGCACTGGTTGTCAAGTGACACACAGACACACACACACTCACACACACACACACACACACACACCACACACACACACACACACACACACACACACACACACACACACACACACAATGTGCTTCTTTCAGTTTCCATCTACCAAATTCACCCACAAGTCTTTGGTCAGCTTCATGCTCTAGAAGAAGACACTTACCCAATTTGCCATGCTGTAAGATTGAACCCAGAATCATGTGGTTGGAAAGCAAACATCTTAACTCACAGTCACACTTGCACAGCAACAATAAAACAAATTCAAATTATTTGAGTTATTCTCCCATTATTGTATTACTAAAATCTCATAGATTAGTAATAGCATTAAATATTGTACATGCACACTCAAACACACACACGCACATGCACACACACACACACAAACTTCAAATTATTGGATGCACACTCTCAATCATAAATTACTAAAATTGCATTAGATTTGTCATACTATTTTATAATATTAATTATAACGTTAGTATCACTAAATAATATGAATAATATTCCTTATTAATTTCTCTATTAAAATGGCAAAGCTAGTAGAACATCATATAGATGTGGAAGTATGGCTGTGTGGTAAGAAGTTTGCTTGCCAACCATATGGTTTCAGGTTCAATCTCACTGCATGACACCTTGGACAAATGTCTGCTACTATAACCTCAGGCCAACCAAAGCCTTGTGAGTGGATTTGGTAGATAGAAATTGAAATAAAATAAAATACCAGTACTAAGGTCAATTTAATTGACAAGCTCTCCTTCCTCCAATTTTTGGGCTTTGAGACAATCTCTCTGTAAATAGATAAAATCCTTAATCAGTTTCCACCCAACAGTCTATCTATCTGTCCATTATATGTTGGATAGACAGATAAATGTATCACTAATTTCATTTCCCTATCTTAAGAAGGGAATGATGCACATCAGATCAGTGGTTCTCAACCATGTTCTGCCATTGGATTCCTTTGATTCCAATTTTACTCAGATGGACCTCTATAACCATTTGATGTTTAAAAATTGTATTATTCTTTTTTTATAATTGAATATATTAGGAATTATATCAAAAAAATTGTTTAAATATTTTGTGTATTGTAAAATAATAACCAATTTATTGCACATGATTTTAAACAACCATATCTTATATGGACCCCCAAGGCCATATGCATCCCGATTGATAGTTACTGCATTAAGTTATAATGTTGTTCTAGACACACCAAATAAATGATATGGTCATGGCTGAGAGCATCAGGCTCACAATCATGAGGTAGTGAGTTTGATTCCCGGACCAGGTTATGTGTTGTGTTCTTGAGCAAGATGCTTTATTTCACATTGTTCTAGTTCCCTCAGCTGTAGAAATGAATTGTGACACTACTGGTACCAAGTTGTATCAACCTTTGCCTTTCTCTTGGATAACATGAGTGGCATGGAGAGGGCAGGCTGGTATGCATGGGTAACAGCTGGTTTTCCATAAACAACCTTGTCCAGACTTGTGCCTTGGAGGGTAACTTTCTAGGTGCAATCCCATGGTCATTCATAACCAAAGGGAGTCTTTACCCTTACCCATGGATGAAATACTTGTGATCCTAAGTATGTTGGATCAGAATTGACCCAAGGTTAAAAGACAGCAATAGTGACGGTAGCAACAGTAACAAGTAGAAGAAGAAGAAGAGGAAGAAGAAGTAACAAGGATCAAAACCAAGAGAAACAGCCGGGGTTACAAACAAAAAATCTGTAAGAAAAGACAAGATGTTTAGAGAAGAGATAGAACAAGGGAAATCCATATTAAGGAAGAGAGAGAAAGAATAAAGGTCTAACAAAATGTGAAGTAGTGTCAGGTGAACATTGGATATAGAAAGGGTGACTGGAGCTATAAAGTCATAAACATACAACAACCAAAAGGTACAACATCCCATGAGATTGGATTAGAGACAATAAACGGAAAAGGAAATATAAAGGAAAGCAAAAACAAAAAACAAAAAAAAACAAAGGAGGAACATGGAAAATTGTTTTGTCTATTTAATCCAATTATTTAATCTTTGTTCTAATATAAACAGAACTGTGAATGCTTTAATTAAACTGAAACATGACAACAGTTCAATGCCATTGATTAAATTAAACCTTTCATCAACTTTGTTCTAATCTATGGAATCTATAATTTTGTTCATTATGCTTTTAGACTGTGTAGTAGTGGTGGTGGTGGTGGTGGTGGTAGTAGTGGTGGTGGTGGTAGTGGTTGTGGGAATGATAGCGGTAATATCAGCAGCAGAATCAGGAGGGCATCAGCAACTATATCAGGACAAAACAAATTTTGAATGTATCTGTGTTGTATGAACTTTGATCTGCTTATAGTAACACTAACTTGTCTATTGCTTTTCATAAGGGCTGGTGGCATCCTAAACTAATTTTTTCAAAAATTAACTTTTTAAAAATATGCAAATTCTCATGTCTGCTTATGTACATCTCTGCTTCAGTAAGTATAGTAAAGTTTATGCTTTACTGAGGTGTAAAAAGATTGAAACATGTACAGAAGTGTCTCCTGTACTTGGAATAATTAAAAACATATTCATTAACCCTTTGCCTATCCTGTGTATCACAAGTGATGTACAGGACATTTTCCTGGCATCCCTGCTTCATATATCTTACAAATTTCCAAATTTTTTCAACAACAATAACTTGGGGCTTATGAAAAAAAAGCTTTCTGTTACTCAGAACGAATGAAACAAGGGCTAACTAAAAGTCTGAAAACACACATGGACATCTTGACAAACTTAGCAAAGTAGTTTGGACAGATAAAGGATCAATTCACATTAACTTTACTCATTGTTGTAGTAAACTCTAATGCTCTGTTTAGTGTTTACTATTTTGAATATGGTAAAGCTAATTTCACTTTAATTATAAGTTGGCTACCTTCTTACCATTGTCTGAGCCAAAATAATGAATGAAAATGACAGCAGCAGTATCAAGTGGTATTAATAATTAAATAACTAATTAATTTATAATAAGGGAAAGAAAAGTATGTAATGCTTTCTCACTGCAATGCATTGCTATTTAAGGTTTAATTCCAAGACAGAAAATTAAGAAAATTATTTTCATATAATTAATATTATTCTACCTCAAAAGCATTGACTATACAGGAATATAAACACACACACACACATATGCTATAGTAGAAGACATTTTCAAAGGGTGCTTTGCAGTGGGACTGAACCTGGAACCATCTAATGAGGAAGCAAACTTCTTACTACACAACCATACCTGCACCTGTATTTGTTCATTTGTTTCACAACCATATTTTCCATGCTAGCATGGGTTTCATGAATACATCTTTTGTTGAGGTATCATTTTATTGCCAGATGCCCTTCTGTAGTTAATCTAACCTGTTTTTTTCATGAGGGACGTTCCATTCTATTTACCTTCGAAGGAACAAAATTACTGAATAATCTGTTGACTGGAAAATGTAAACAGACATCAGCTCAGTGATTGTTTTTTATGCAATTACAAAGTATAAACATTCATACACACACACACACACACACACACACACACACACACACACACACACACACACACCTACACATGTACACACATGCTCAGACATATATCTATGTGTATGTGTGTGATAGGTTTTGTATAGGTTCCCTTCAGTTCTAAATTCACTAACATAGCATTGATTGGCCTAATAGAGGTGCGTGGCTTAATGGTTAGAGTGTTGGGCTCATGATTGTAAGATTGTAGCTTCGATTCCTGGACCAGGCAACATGTTGTGTTCTTGAGCAAAACACTTCATTTCACATTGCTCCAGTCCATTCAGCCGGCAAAAATGAGTAACTCTGCAATGGACTGGCATCCCATCCAGGTAGGGAATATATATGCCATGGAAATTGAGAAACTGGCCCTTATGAGTCAGTATGACTTGGGAAAGAAACTGTAGCTTACATTGATTGGTCTGGGGTTGTAGAAGACACATGTACCTTACAGAAGGATCAAATCTAAAACAACATGGTAATGAAACTTCTTAACCACACAGCCATTCTTGCACTCAGATATGATTGTGCACTTATAGACATAAAACACCCATGCAAACATTCACACACACACACACACATACACACGCACGCGCACACACACATATACATATATACATATATATATACATAAATATATACATATACATATATACACATATACATATATACACATATACATATATATACATATACATATATACATACATATATACATATACATATATACACATATACATATATACACATATACATATATATACATATACATATATACATATACATATATACATATACATATACATATTCAAACACACACACACACATACACACACATATATATATATGCATATATAGAGTCAACTGATGAGATCCAGAGAGTATCAGTATACACTGTAGTGCTCAAAGGATTTAAAATTATACTCTGAAAATGTTCGAAGATCAAATGTGTTGGGGTAAAGAGTGGCTATAAGAGAAAGCTCCATCTCTATATGTATATATATGTGTTAGGAGCACTGAATAATTTAATATAGATGATGTTAGAAAAACTTGTAGCTTTAAGATAAATAGCTTATTTTATAAATATACCTGTTTAAGTATCATAATAGCATGAAACTATTAGTAACTCTTTTGGTTGTGTATTTAATTTGATACATATATATGTATGTATGTATGTATGTATGTATGTATGCATGCATGTATGTATGTGCATGTAAGTATGTGTATGTATGTATATGTGTATGTGTGTGTATTTATATATGTATGTACATGTGTATTTATATATATATATATATATAAATATATATATATATATAATATATATATATATATATATACATATATATATATGTATGAGGAGGCGCAATGGCCTAGTGGTTAGGGCAGCGGACTCGCGGTCGCAGGATCGCAGTTTCGATTCCCAGACCGGGCGTTGTGAGTGTTTATTGAGCGAAAACACCTAAAAGCTCCACGAGGCTCCGGCAGGGGGTGGTGATCCCTGCTGTACTCTTTCACCACTCTTTCTCCCACTCTTTCTTCTGTTGGCCTGCTCGCTTAGCCAGCGGGGTGGCATTATTCGAAGGCTAAAACAATGCGAACGCATTGTGACCAGCGATGTGTAACAACATCTGCTGATGGTCTGGTCGGTCACGTGAAGGTAATATTTCGAACACAGTGTAGCTGTGAAAACAACAGAAAGATTGGGTATTATTACCCTTATAAGAAGGAAAAGGTTGTCAGCAGACAGCCATGGGACTTGAACACAGAACCCTCAGATACTGGCTGAGTACTCTACCATTAGGTTAAATGGGCCATTCTGCTGTTTTCACGGCTATGCTGCATTTGAAATATTACCTTCTTGTCCATATTACAATACACATTCAATGCTTCTAAAAATAAAAAGTGTTTGTTCACATATGTTGTTCCACACACACACACACACACATACATATATATTTCTTATTTCTTTATTGCCCACAAGGGGCTAAACATTGAGGGGACAAACAAGGACAGACAAATGGATTAAGTTGATTACATCAACCCCAATATGTAACTGGTACTTAATTTATCGACCCCGAAAGGATGAAAGGCAAAGTCAACCTCGACGGAATTTGAGCTTAGAACATAACAGCAGACGAATTACCGCTAAGCATTTTGCCCGGCGTGCTAACGTTTCTGCCAGTTTCTGCCAGAAATGTATATTTCTGCCTAGAAATATACATATATATTTCTAGGGACAAATGCACATATTCTTTCTCCTGTATATATAAGGCCAAAATTATTATATCGAAGTAAGCAGTTAGTGTTTCTGTGATGTACCTACACCCAATAGTCATCAAATATAGGTAAAATTCCCAAGTGAAAGCACCAGTATTTTGCATGTTTAGCTAAAATGACTCAGGATCTAATACTCATTATTGTCTCATGGTAAGGATCAAAAATAGGACGAATTTAATAATTTGAATTAAATTATAAAACTTACAATAAAAATTGAAAGCTTTAAAGTATTTTGACATGTTTTTTATAATAATACAAAGGACTCTTTATTAATGAATTAAACTATTTTATAGTTAATATAATTTACAAAATGACGTCAGATTTTGTTCTTTTTTTTTGTGAAGCCTTTTGACACAAGTCTTTCAGAGAAGATATGACGCAATAAAACCTTACAATTTAAAAAAAAAACATTGCCGTTTAAAGTCAAGTTTGATGTTTTCAAAGACTATTTTGATTTCCTTACTAACAGCTTTTATTTGCTTTCAAATCAATGCTCATTATTTATTTTTGAAGTGTCTAATTAATTACAAAGTAATAATGAATTAATTTTTACAGCTAATCATTGATTAAATCAAGTACTTTTTTTTTTATGAATTCAATACAGCAAAGAAATTTTGATGAAAAGAAGTGGGGCCTTTACACAATGGCTTATAACAAGTTGCTAATTCCAGTTAGAAGCCAATGAAAATGATTTTCTTTACACTTTAACTCATTGCTAATTTATAAGATGATTTTAAAAAAATATTGTTTTTCTAACAATAAGTTAATAACAAGTTGGTAATATAGTTTAAAAATGGCTGGTATGTGCAACAATTTGAAACAAAAGCATTTACATAAATCTTAATAGTCATTGATTAATTGCTAATATAATCAGCCTTGTTGAAGCAGCGTTTCTATATCAGGTCAAAACTCTTTTGAAAGGTGCACACATATAGGGTCACATTACAAATTATCAAACATTTCACATAATTGAAGGTTAATGGCTGGTTGGAACATAGGGTATGTTGACAAATTATTCCACAGTGATTCATATAAATCCAAAACATAACATCTGAATATGTGAATTATGGCATTTACTCTTCACTAAAAAGTAGTCATCTTTCTAACTTGATAGATCTTCTCTAAGAAGGTGGCGAGCTGGCAGAAGTGTTAGCACACCGGGTGAAATGCTTAGCAGTATTTCGTCTGCCATTACGTTCTGAGTTCAAATTTCGTTGAGGTCAACTTTGCCTTTCATCCTTTCGGGGTTGATAAATTAAGTACCAGTTACGCCCTGGGGTCAATGTAATCAACTTAATCCGTTTGTCTGTTTTTGTTTGTCCCCTCTATGTTTAGCCCCTTGTGGGCAATAAAGGAATAAGATCTTCTCTAAGAGACACAGCTATTATATATAATGAGCAATTTTATCAATTTCAATATCTAAATAAAATCAAAGATAATATTTAAGGATAACATGCCTGTATAATATTGGTAACAAATTTTGGCATAAAGCTATTAATTTTGGGGGAGGAGTAAGTCGATTATACTGAGCCCCAGTGCTCAACTGGAACTTATTTTGTCACCCCCAAAAGAATGAAAGGCAAAGTTGACCTCAGTGCAATTTGAACTCAGAATGTAAAGACTGACGAAATGCTGCTAAGCATTTTGCCTGCTGTGTTAATGATTCTGCCAGCTCACTGTCTTACGTGCATGTGTAATGATGAAACATCATCTAAAAGATAGTTTAAAATTTACATTTATTTTCTAAATGCAAAACTTCGTAGTAGAGTATTTGCATACAAATTAAAAAACTTAACCACTTTATGAAAAGCTTATAAATGCGTCAAAGGCAGTAAAGGCTCACAGATAAATAAGACATCAACCAATTTTGTTCTCATTCAATCAGGGTGGATGCTTCATTCATTTTAGAGAAAGTAAGCTTTTATTAAGTTTAGGTGCAGGAGTGGCTGTGTGGTAAGTAGCTTGCTTACCAACCACATGGTTCTGGGTTCAGTCCCACTGCGTGGCACCGTGGGCAAGTGTCTTCTACTATAGCCTCGTGCCGACCAAAGCCTTGTGAGTTGATTTGGTAGACGGAAACTGAAAGAAGCCTGTTGTATATATGTATATGTATATATATGTGTGTTTGTGTGTCTGTGTTTGTCCCCCCCCCCAACATCACTTGACAACCGATGCTGATGTGTTTACATCCCCATAACTTAGCGGTTCGGCAAAAGAGAATGATAGAATAAGTACTAGGCTTACAAAGAATAAGTCCTGGGGTTGATTTGCTCGACTAAAGGTGGTACTCCAGCATGGCCACAGTCAAATGACTGAAACAAGTAAAAGAGTAAGTATAATACTTGTGTGTTTACTTCCATAGTACTATTTCTCAATGTTAGTAGATACCACTGGTATGTTGATGCAAGCTCTGCTACCAATCTTATTTTTTATTTTTTTCAGTCATTAGACTGCAGCCATGCTGAGGCATCACCTTGAAAAAATTTTAGTTGAATGTATCGATCCCAGTGCTTATTTTTTTTTAAAGCCTGGTACTCATTCTATTAGTTATTTTGCTGAACTGCTAAGTTACAGTGATGTAAACACACCAGTACCAGTTGTCAAGCAGTAGTGGTGGGGGACAGACACACACATATGACAGGCTTCTTTCAATTTCCATCTACCAAATCCACTCACATGGCTTTGGTCAGCCTGAGGTTATAGTAGAAGACTAGCTATTTTGATCCGTGCTTCGCTCGGGTTTTAGTGGTGGCGTTGTTTTGTGCATGTTGTCTCCTTTTCCCTTTCTTCTTTTGTTTGTCTTCTTTGCCTTTCCCATATTCCTCACCATGGCAACCAAACGGTAGCCCCGAATGACTTGCAACCCTCCTGACACCATTGCCCACCCCATTTTACCTCCCAGTATAAATTTTGGTTCCCTATCCGACCCCATCTACCACCCCTTAAACTGTTCCCATCACAAAATTAGATAAATAACCAAGAAATCAAACAACTTTTTCGCATTTCAGCTTTATAGATATTGATATGTGATGCAATGGAATTGAACCCTAAACTATGTGGTTAGGAAGTGAGCTTCTTATCACACAGCCATGCCTGCACTTATTCATAGTTTATTTTTCTTCAAATTTGGCTCTTATTTTTAGTAGGTCATGTGATCATATAAAACCTTCCCTGGTTGTCTAAACTATATATTGCTGCAAGTGATGGCTTCCTTAAGAACATCTCTATTAGACTCAGTAGCATGTGTATTTCAGTTACAATGGGTTTATTTTCAAAATGTTTCAAAAATAAGAGTAACTTTTCTTTTTCAGAATAAATAGAAGCAAACCATTCTAGTTCTTTAGGCTGGTACAGTTCCTTGTATAATTATTCCAATCAATTGAGTATACTGTTATATAGTCTAATCGATTAAGTATAATATACGTTAATTAAGTTAACTTAATTGAAATAACTCTACAGTAGCTTATTGAATTGCTTATCTCAATATATCTCAATAATATATATATATCTTCTGTTTCAGTCGGAAATATATGTATTTTATGTAAGTCCACTCTATTTACAATATATAACAACAATTACAGTTAAAGCGTCTTTGGTTTTCTATTTGATATGAAAATTTTCCCTCAGTCAGTTCAAAGATTTCTTGTCAGTTCGATTGAGGAGCATTCAGCTGCTTGATCAACAGAATTCCTTCTTATAAAACTAATGTCTTAGGAACTGGTCCTCTGATGGTTGTGACAATGTGTGTTCCAGTTGATTTGATCAATGAAACAGCTTGCTAATAGAATTAATGTAGAAGTGGCTGAGCACACCACAGACACACCTACTATTACACAGTTCTCAGGGAGATATTGCACAACACAAAATGTGACAAGGCTGGCCCTTTGGATTGCAGGTACAACACATTTTGCTAGCTGAGTGGACTGGAGCAATGAGAAATGAAATGTCTTGCTCAAAAATATGATGCACTACTAGGAATTAACCTCATGACCTTACAATCATGAGTCAAATACCCTAACCACTAAGTCACACAGTTTCACTCATATTAGTAGTTGAGTGCTCCACAGACACATTGTACCCTCAATTTTGCTTTTCAGATCAAATCAGCATTACACATTAAGATAAGACTGTTCTATATTTTAGAGATGAGGAATTCTGAACATTATTTATGTTGGACAGATATGTGTCCTCAGTTTGTTTGTTGTTACCACAGCATTTCAGCTGATTTACTCACCAGCCTTCATCAGGTGTCCTGGTGGAATTTTGAATAAATAATAATAATAATAATAATAATAATAATAATAATAATAATAACAACAACAACATCAGCAAAAGAGTACCTTAGGAATGAAAACCCAAGGTTGGGTTCAAAATTCCACCAGGACACCTGATGAAGGCTGGAGACTAAATTAGCCAAAACATTGTGGTAACAACAAAGAAGATGAAGACACATCTGTCCAATGTAAATAATGTACATTAAGATAAGATTGAACCTTTGAAATAATGATACAATCCAAAAAGAAAGAGGAGAACTAAGCCCAGTATTAGACTGTTACTTATCAACCTCATAAAGTGAACATTAAAGATGACCTTGATGGGACCTGAACTTAGATCCCAGAGAGTTAGAATGAATATGTCAAAGTAATGTGGCTCAAAATAATGCCCACTAGGGTTTCTTTATTTTCAGCTTATGTCAGTGGAAAGCATTTCAAATTGAATGACATAGTACCTTATTAAAATTGAAATGACAAAAAGAATAATTGGAAATATCTCTATGGTTGATTGTTGAATGAGTGGAATAAATAGAAGATTGGGAACCTGTCTTCAGCAGACCACTATAAAAGCTGGTATAAGTATGGACTATAACCAAGTAAAGATATAATGACAGAAATTTTCTTTTGAATTCAATTAGGGACAAGAGTTGAAAATCTGAAAGCATCAATGTTAGAACTTCTTGTTCTATTTACTAGTTTAGATGATCTGGCTGTGCTGGAATGATTCAAAGTGATTTTATAATGTTAGGAAGGAACTGGAGTGTGTCTGCAAGAACTATATTTCAGCTGAGATAACTACAACAAGTTCATGTTGAAAACAACCAACCTTTATTTTGCATTTAGGTGCAGGTATAGCTGTGTGGTAAGATGTTTGCTTCCCAACCAAATGCTTCTAAGTTCAGTCCCACTGCATGGCATCTTGGGCAAGCGTCTCCTGCTATAACCTCAGGCTGACCAAAGCTTGTAAGTGAATTTGGCTGATGGAAACTTAAAGAATCCTGACATGTATGTGTGATCATGTGTGTGTGTGTGTGTGCTTGTTTCTCAACAATGCTTAACAACCAGTGTAGGTTTGTTTATGTCCCCAATATAATAGAGTTTCAGAAAAAAGAGACTGATAGAATAAGTACCAGGCTTTAAAAACAAGGTACCAGGGTCAATTCATTTGACTAGAGAAGTTCTTTAAGGTGTTATCCCAGCATGGCAACAATCTAGTGACTAAAATAGGTAAAGGACTTTGACCCAAATTAAACTGGTGAAAATTAAATAAGTTTAGTATAGATGTGCATATCTTAGGAGCAATTCAGGTCATATTCATGATGATGCTTTGAAGAAATGGGAAAAGCATGATGAACTCAATGACGAGCTTAATATGCTGTTTGTCATTCATCATATCACCTCTGTTTATTGCTCTTCATAATAATTAATGATAAAATAAATTAAGAATGTCAGGATTATATTTCCTATTGAACTTCTATACACTTAATCTGTTAAAACAAACTGTGAGATATGTTCAACATTTGATAGAGTATAATAATGCCGAGACAGTAAACTGAAAGTAAAAACGACGAATACTAATGTATTGGTAGCGAAGGATATGAAATCCCACTATGACAGAAAAATGTCCTTAGTATACAAAATTGCTGTTGGCTGAAATTCATTTGATGGATTTACAAAAGGTGCCGAAGAGATGCATTTGAATTACTCAGGCTGGTTTATGAGAAGTAGTGGATAGCTTGCATTACCTAGGGAATATAATTCAGGAATGGTTGCAGGGAAATTGCAGTGGTCACAGATTGGATGAAGTAAGTAGTTCAGGAAACTGTTACTTTTATCAGCAATAAAAGGATGTTGTTACGAGCAGAAAGTAGACAGTAACAATTGTATGTGCATGTGTGCATGCATATGTGTGTGTGAGTGCATTGTGTATGTATGTGTGCATGGGTGTGTGTGTGAGATGTTTTACATGAGTTGTGAATGCAGAAGGTATAGAGATATTGAAGACGAATGGGCTGAGATTGGTTTATTGGATATGTATCATTAACTTACTAGAAAAGAGAGTTGAAAAGGTGATGAGGTGCTATGGGTATTGTCTTCTATATGTGCTAAGCAGAAAGAGAGAGAGAAAGAAGGGGAGAGAGAGAGGGAGAGAGAAAGAGAGAGAGATGACTGCAGCTTTTTTATGTAATAAAATGGATAATAGATGCTGAGTGGAAATAATATGTGTTGACAGTAGACGGTGCTTGTATTAGAGGTAGACAAAAGAATATTTAAGAGTCAGTGGTTATGTCAAATCTGAGAATGTTGAGCCACACAGATACATGGTAGATACTGTATTTTAGACTCATGCAACACTGGAAAAATGGACACTAAAATAATGATTATAATAAATACAATGGAGTTTATTGTTTGCAAAGGACAATAAATTTGTTTTGTCTCTAAGATTCATGTTATCACATTCTTAACTTTTATTGTTATTTAAATTTCTCTTATCTAATAATGTTCATTTAAGTGAAACTAATGCTGAGTTGCCAACTGAATTCTTTCTCCATTTAATGTTTGTTGTACTTTTAATTGTATTTGTACAACTACTTTGACAAATTGAATTGAACAGAGCTTAGATTTGTTAATGTTTAAAATTTATCTATACATCCTTTCATTTTTATCTGTAATCTCTAGATTGTTGTAAGAAAAAAAAAATATAGTGAGGTCAGTGCTATCATTTTTAACTCTTTTTACCTATACTATTAATCTAAATATAGTCTTCAAACAATCAAATCATCCTGTTGAGATTATCTCATGATCTGATGTTTCCATGAAAAATCAAATGTTTAGTGTTCTCATTTATCATTCTTGAAAACTGAAATGTATTCCAATGCCTGTTTTTCTGTGTACATTTTATATTTTACCTAATAGTTTAAGAATCAAAATCACTGCATCCTTTGTTTACAAAATTTACCAGAATTTTGGAATATGCTCTATGTTACATTGCTTTTTATTCTCTTGTTCTTTTTTTTTTTTTTGACACCTGTCATAATAATATCTCTACTTTCTTACAATTTCTTTATTTTGAATCAACTTTATTACTTTCTCATTTCTATTTAACCATTATATGTAACAACTATGGCATCAACATCCAAATTCATAGACCATAAATTATAATATTTTCAATTTGTTGCTAAAGACCAAATTTATGGATATCGTTATTTCTCCTTGTCCTCATTATCATCATCATTATTATCCTAATCATTAACTCTTATTGTTTTCTTCCTTTTCTTCCTCATTTGTTCACATTTACTTTCTTCTTAAAGAGCTTTTAATATTTTAGACTTCATCTTTGCCAAATGGATGTAGAAACGAAATAAACACATGTATGTAAACATACATTTTCCTGTTGAATCACTTGTGTTCTTTCCCAGATCTCATTATCCCCTCAGATATTTGTCTCAGTGCCAGAACAATTATGCTAGATAGGAAAAACAGCTAAGACAACTGTTATTCAAATTATAGAATTGAAAAAAATCAATCTTGCTAATGTAGTTACTCAAAACAATTTGTTAAACCTCTAAAAATTTGAGGGATATTACAAGCATGAATTTAACCATTCTATGTATGGTATAAATATTGCTTCTAGCCCTATAAACATTTAAGCATCAGTTCAATTCCACCCAATCTTTGATTTATATATCTGTTTCTTCAAATTATAAAGAAAACATTTACAAACAATAATGACTTCTTAATTAAGTATAGTGTCTTACTGCAATACAGCAGATGAAATGGGAAGTTGTGATGCTTTTTTTTTATCTATGCTGCTATCAAATTCGGATAAAAACTTACACACTACAATTATAACTAAATAACAAAATCAGTTTGCTTATATATTAATGCTACTCTGTTCATCCAAAATAGAAATTGATTTCTAAGACAGGCACATGGTTGCAGTTTGAAAGAGGGTTGTAGTTGATTATATTAGTACTAATTTTATTTTACCTTTTCCTGGATAAAAATAAAAATAAGTTGACTTTGAAATATATCATCATCATCAATTTTGAAAATTCTCTGGAATATGACTATTTCTGAAAAAAAAGAAGAAAACTTACATATAATTTATAATTAACAAATATGCACATACTTTGATGTTATCATCATCATCATTTAACGTCTGTTTTCCATACTGGTATGGGTTGGACGGTTTGATAGGAACTGGTAAGGCCAGGGGCTGCACCAGGTTCCATAGTCTGTTTGGGCTTGATTTCTATGGCTGGATGCCCTTCCCAATGCCATCCACTTTACAGAGTGTACTGGGTGCTTTTTATGTGGCACCATCACCAGTGCTTGTACCCAGTAATAACTTACAAATATTTTCAGTTTTGGTTTATGGTCATTTTTTCACAATTCATTGCATTTTTTGTTTTTAAATGTTACATCATATATATATTTTGTGCTTCTATTTCTATCAAAAATTAATCAATATGTATAGTAAAATATTCTTGGAACTTAATTGTAACTTGGTCATAGTTCTCCTTGAGTAAATACAAGTGATTCACTCACCAGAGCACCACAACAACTAGCTTGTGGCTTCATGCCCTTTGTTTTCTGTATCACTTCTACTCTATTCTGTTTTCTTCTGAACTGGCCACCTCAAGGCTACCCCTACCCAAGTACCTGATGCTCTTTCATTATTGCTTGTGTGTCTCCCTTTTCTTTGTAATTTTTTGTGTTCAGTCAAAGGTGGCAAGCTGGCAGAATTGTTAGCATACTGGGTGAAATGCATAGTGGTATTTTGTCTGTCTTTATGTTCTGAGTTCAAATTTTGCCAAGATCGACTTTACCTTTCATTCTTTTGGGGTCGATAAATTAAGCACCAGTTGTATACTGAGGTCGATCTAATTGACTGGCCCCCTCCCACCAAATTTCAGGCCTTGTGCCTAGAATAAAGAAAAAAATTTGTTGCATTCAGTAATTTCTCAACATACCTTTTAACTTACATTTTATTTGTTTCATTTATTAGATTGTGACCATGCTGGGGCACCACCTTGAATGAATCGATCCCAGTATTTATTTTTCTTAAGCTTGGTACTTATTCTATCAGTCTCTTTTACTGAACCACTAAGTTACAGGAACGTAAATACACCAACACCAGTTGTCAAGCAGTGGTGGGGAACAAACACAGAAAAAGACAGACAGACACATATATACATATTAGGGACATGCCACCTAGGTAGGCAAGGTAGACAGTGCCTACCCTGAATAACATAGATTAATAGCAACATTTTCCTTTTATGGAAAAAATGTACATAGTTCAATAAAATTATGAAGGTTACTCTGATTACTATGCATAAAATACAAAATATTTTATTTTTTTGTAGATTAGGTAGGCATAATTCGCCCCAAATCTTTAAATCTCAGTATTAAAGCTATCCATAGTACTGCTGTAGTACATGTGCAGTGTACATTCCTACAACATTTTCTTTATGTACTATAAAAGCAGAAGTAAATTCACCTTCAACTTAGTTGCATTGCCTGTATTTTGCTAATTTTTTTGTTTGTTTTACTACATAAAGGTCACCAACTGCCTACCCTGAGTAATTACTGATGGCATGTGCCTGATACATACATACATGATAGGTTTCTTTCAGTTTCCATCTACCAAATCCACTCTCAAGGCTTTAGTCAGCCTGAAGCTATAGTAGAAGACTCTTGACCAAAGTGTCACACAGTGGGTCTGAACCCAGAACCATGTGGGTGGGAAGCAAGCTTTTTACCACACAGCCATTCTTAGATTCAAGAAAAGATGTACACGTAATGCAAGAACATTTCTACTCTTTTGTTTCATTACAATTTGAAAATAGTGAATTCTTAGATGGTAAAGAGCAAAATGTAAGCCTCATTTTAATCTGAAACTGTCATACACACTATAGATTATTTTCAAAATTAGAAAACATAAAGAGAAATTTGCATCTTTTAAGGCTGTCATATTACTACTGCATTTGATGCAACTTTAAATGGAATTTAACAAGAACAGAAGAGAAGCTTCTGATTGCAATTATTAATTTTATGTCAATGGTGTGTCAACCAAAAACCGCAAGGAACATATTTTTGTAACACTCATTATTCATTATCATGTTCATTTTACATCTATTTTCCATGCTGGCCTGGGTCAGATAGTTTCACAGAACCTGAAAGGTCAGTAGTCTGTCTTGCTCCATTGCTTCAGTTTCGGTATGGCATCTATGGTTGAATGTTCTTCTTCGTCTTCTTAGCACAATTCCTTTTACAGAGTGTACTGGATGCTTTTTTATTTTTGTAGTACCAGTATTACAAATCTCATTGCTTGATCCATTGTGCAAACCATCTAGAGTATATGCTGGGTACTTTATATCATAGCACCAGAACTTGTGGTGTTGCCTTATCGCTCACAAGGCAAGAGAGAGACCTTCTCCACCACAACTGAAAGAGTAGAAAAAAAAAAGAATTTACAGATTTTCTGTTGGGAAGAGTAGTGTAGAGAGTAAAAGATGGAACAGTACTGTGGTTGGGGAACAACGGAAGAAGAAATAAGGTAAAGAGAAAGAGATTGGGGCCAGAGGGATAAGAATAATGATTGAGTAGGAGATACAGATATAGCTATCTCAAGGATGAGTAGGGGAAACTCTGTGCTCTCCCACAATATGTATATCATCACCATTTTATAAATTGTCCAACCATTGTATAGGCTGGATTGTTTGTAAGGAATTGAGTCAGATTTTATTGAAGTTATTGTCAAGAGAGGGCAGTAGGGGAGAGATTTAACTGAAACAGTCTCAAGGAAAATGGTAATAAGAGGGAAATTTATAAAATGGGGTCAAGAGCTGTAAAAGACAGTTGGAGAGTGACAAGGTTGGTATTGTGGGTTGAATAGAAGATAAAATGCTACCCATGTTACATAAGGGTAGATAAAGTTGTACACGATGATATATATAGAGATGGAGTGTATCTTCAGAAAGCAATCTCTCCCCACTTAGACATCATGATTCAGAAGGATAGAGATAGCAGGAGTAGCAAGATGAGTAGTGATGGTGGTGGTGGTAGTTGTGGTGAGAAGATGGAAATGTTCAATGTACTCAGAGCAAGGTTTTTACTCTCAATTAATGTAACTTAAAAATTTTGTCAACTGGTCAGAACTAATTTTGACAGCTCAAGATCAAAATTCAGCCTCACAATCTTTTTACAGAATAGCTTGAATTCCAGTCAAACAGTGAAGGGAAAATTGGCTAAGGGTTTCCTTACTAAATGCATCACTGCTTGAGGAAGGCAAGAATAAGTAACCTTTTTGACTTCTTTAATTTTGTAAAGGTATTTGAGTTTTGTCTGGAATATATTTAGAAAACTTCTGGTAGGGAAAAGCAACCAAGTGGACTAACATCAGAAATTGGCACTGCATTGCCATACTGAAGATTGGTATGCTGTTTACCAGAAAATTCCATCTTTCCAAAGCCATTTCTTTGACTCTTTTGAAATTTTCATGAAAACAAATCACTCAGCTACACTCATATAAGCACACACACAACACACACACACACACACACACACACACTCAGATACAAACATACATATGCAAAGAAAATAAGAAAATTCTTCATAGCTGGACCAACAGAAAATGTTTGCATAAAAAAAATGGTTTCAAAACTTCTTGGTTGGAGGTCTTTCCTAGCTGTCTTACTTTCTGATTCTTTGTGGGAGGTGAGGATTATAAACAGAGTTGATAAATGCAAGTTATCTTGATAATAATAATTGCTGCAAATTTGTAAAATAGACTTTTGAAAATGAATTTAAACAATATCGTTATACTTGGGGACGGTCATATTTTGCCAGTTAAACATATGCATTATATATCTGGTCTTCACTTCAGTTTTATCATGATTATTTAGTTTTTGTTGTAAAAGCTCTTTTGTCACACATCATGTGACCTCTTCAGTGACGCTGTATCCCAGGTGTCTCCAAAAGAACTTTGACAAAGAAACTAAAATAATAATTATAAAGCTACAGTGAAGATAAATAGTGCATGTATTTAACTGGTAAAATCCCCAAGTATAACTTGTTCCAACACAGGAATCTTGCAAAACAAATATATAACTGTAAAAATTTAACCAATTTTTTAAGAAAATCTGTCATAATTATTGTCTTGGCTCCTCGCAAAAGCAACATTCATAGCAATAGTTAACAATGAGCAAGAACATTATAGAGTTAGGTATCGAGCTAAAGAGATCAAGGAGCTGTTTTCATTAAGTCCATTGTCAAGCTCTTAATTTCTATCAATTGAATTTACCTTATTCTAAATACTGTGGGTAAACAGTAAGATCAGCTGTAGTTACTTTCCATTATCGTACTGAATTCCTACTGTGAGAAAACCTATGTACAGCAATCAAGCATATATTTTTTATAGAGATATATCTCTTTTTTACTTATCTCTTGAAAAATCTTATCTAAGCATTGGTTTTATAGATCCATAGTGTCTTGAAAAGATTATCTATAAAAAAATAAACTTAGAAATCATTATATGTTAAGAATAGTTGAGCTTTTATTGAGTAACTGCAATGTAGTTAAAGGAAAACTTATACGAAAAAATTAGATCAAATGAGGAGCTTTACAGAAAGTTGATAATCTAGACAAACCTGTATGCAAACTGCAATTACATAAAAGCTATTTCTTTAAGGAAGGATAGTTAAGGTGGCATATGTGAGGTAAGAATTAAGTGATGTTAAATAATGAGTAATTAGTTTGTGAAATAACGATTAAAGTATAACAGTTCTAGTGCAAATTATTTTCACAATATGTTACCCAATAGATTTTTGAAAAAGCCTCTATGATTACCTCACCTATTGAAAATAACAGTAAGACTTCTCTCTCAAATCACATTGTACTGTTTTGAAAATGGATAAACACACCTGATAACTGTCTTAGATAACATAAATATGATAAATAGTCACAAATGGAATGCTTGTAGAACAGCATAACCAACAGTGGTAATAAAGTTTTGACTATGATTTATTACAGGAATCTTTGATATTTAGATTTTAATCCTTTGGTTTTTAATTACTTGTATTTTGCGTGAAATGGTCTTACATGGAATTAAATGAGTTTTGCAATGTGGCACTGAAAACGTAAGACTAAATTTCATTACAGTCGTAATCTCACAAAACAACTGAGATTTTTGAAACCTACAATGAGTTTGTCTGATGAATTATTGACTACAATACTTGGTTTGTTATGATTCTAATAGACAGGATGAGTGCAAGTTGACAAAATGACAAATTATTTGAAGTATTTTCCATTTAGTTTATGTTTGGAAGAGACATGACCAAACTAGGCTATCTAAAGATATTCAGCAAAAGGGGCATTACTGATAGTACTGGTTACAATATGGATAGGAGGTAAGTGTGTTTTGATAAATTTAAATCATTTGTGTTGGGTCGGAATTGTTTCAGTGAGTAATAATAAAATATGTTATAATTTATTTATTGATTACATCAGTTGTATTATTCTGTTACATGACAAAATCTTCATTAATTTCAATATTTTAAATAATACTGCTTGTTTGTTTTTCTTTTCTATGCTTCATATTTCCAGTGGAGCAGTACTCATTTCTGTAGCACTTTGTGGATCAGAGACACATCTCTGGGAATGTTGGTTTGTTGACAGTAACTTTATTATAAAAGCAAATCAACTTAGCATTGCAACCTAGTAAACACTTTTCAGTTTTAAAATGTTGCTTTGTTTATAGCAGACAATTGTGTTATTGTGATGCTTAATGCTAAATTGATTCAGTCATTGAGATTTGAGTGTTTGAACATGAACAAAGCTTAGTTAGTTGGTGGGTATGAAGCCAACAAGTTTTGGCTGATACTTAGTAGTCTATCAGTTTTGTCAACTGTGGCCCTAAACAAACAAAATTTTTGATTGTTTAGAACTTTTAGGTACAACTCTTGGAAACTGAGTATTTTGATGCACTTCTTGGAATCAGGAGCGAATGTATATTTGATAGTTCAAATAAATGGTGATGTACATAATGATATATGTACAAAAAATTCAAAATGAATTGAAATTTGTCATTTAGTTGGAGAAAGAAATAAAGTATTCTACTGACACTTGTTCAGAAATCTCAAACAAAAAAAAAAAAAAAGAGAAAGAAGGGAAATAACGCCATTTAATTTTTGACAAAATTGAATTTTTATGCTTAAGGGAAAATGTTGATTTTTGTTTGCACCTATGGGCTGTTTTATATGTGTTGCTTAGCTATCTCAATCATTGTTTCATGCTGCTAGGGATAGTTGACTAATGGTCATACATTTTAAAAAATTTGTAAATCTCAGTGGCCTGATTTCATTGTCAGTCAATCATACCTGTGATCAAAGGCATTCTAACTATGACCATCAAGTCCTTTTTTTTTTTTAACTAATACCATATATTTAAGACTAACTACATTATGCTTTGCTCCTTTTTTTTTGTTGTATGATTGGGTTTGATTTGTATGAAGTTAGGCTACTGTCTCCATCAAGTCCAATTACCACATAAAAGCCACTGTCATTTGCTCAAAGATATCAGCAGCTGTTAACAAATATAACATTATATAATACATACATACAAACATACATACCTACACACACACACATATATATGTGTGTGTGTGTGTGTATATATATATATAAAACTTCAACCTTTAGGAGATTTTTGTTAAAACTTAGTACAAAATGAAAATGTCTCCAGCTTAATGTATGACAAAATTGTTAAGATGACTTATTCACATTGATGGAACAGTTTTCCTGGCTACTAACCTTACTTTTTACTTCATTTTATAAAATTCAGGTAAATAATTTTGCATCTATTCCTCATCAACACTCATGAATATGTATGAGTGCATGTAAATACACACACACACAAGCAAAGTAGCTAGTTCTAAAATCTCTATAAGAGATGTAATTGTTAAAAATACTGAAAAGTAATGTTTGTTACCGCTTCAACATGGCTGTTCTGTATGGAACTACGTTACTACCTTCTTGATCCTTCTTATAGTCTTTCTTTAGCTTGTGGAATGATCCCCTGTAAAGACATCAGAGTCTAAGTTTGAATCTTTTAAGCACTACTAAGTGTCTTCTATGTGGAGAATCTCTGGATTTCACTTGTGAACTATATACCTGCATAGATATACATGATGTATAATGGCTTTCTACTTGATAGATGAGCATGACCATTGCTATTAGATATGTAAGCAATGCCATGCAAGGGGTCTAAGTCAAGTGCAGCTTGCATAAAACCATGACTCTCACTAGCAATACCAAGAAACTCAGGGACAAGCTAAGTTCAAGATAACTGACTCAGTAGAACAGTGGGTTTTATATACAAGTTAACCTTCTTCTAGAGGGATACCTTGACAAAGACCAAGGGTCCTTCATTCCCCATGAGTTTATTATGCCTTCATGCATCAACCTGAGTATTTCTATATCCCAGCACATACATACATACATACATACATACATGTGTGTGTAAATGCATGTACATATATATATATATATATATATATATATATATATATATATGAGAATATATACATATGTATATATTTCTGTGTATGTATGTATAAACATACATATACACATATCATATGTATGGTTCTGATTTCTTATTCCCATGGCTTAGGGAATATAATTAACTGGTGTCTCTAGTTGCATTAGACCCTTACTCTGAATATGTCTGGGAATGTAGATGTTAAGCATATCAACTTTTGACTGTCAAAATAATGAAGGAACCCCTATGAATGTTGCTTGATCTGCTAAAAATAGCAGTCAAATCGCTCTTACAAATTACAGATAAAGGAATGGGGGAAAAAAATTGAACAATGCTATCTGGTGTATGCTATACAGCATTAAAAACAAGATAATAATGGCTGGAGTGTATTTTGATCATAGTTTTACATGATCAGGTTTGACATACTCCTGAATTCATGTGTAATTAGCTGAGCATTCCAAAGACACTTGTACCAATCAACAGCAACATTATCTGGCTCATGTAGTTCACATTGTTGTTTTTGTATCCTAAACAATAGCATCATAGGTTTTTCATGGACAAATCATGGTCTCACTGCATTTCTGATGTTGATTGCCTTACTTGGTGAAACTAGTATTACACAAGATATTTTTTATTTCAAAATATCGGTTTCTTTTGTTTTTTTTTTGTTTTAGTTTTATTATCGCTGTTTACTTCTTTTATAAATTTATCTCAACAAAACACACACACACACACACACACGCATATATATCTTTTTTTTTCAACTGTTTCTGTCATTAGATTGTTGCCATGCTGGAGCACTACCTTGAACTTATGTCAAACAAATTGATCCATGTACTTATTTTTTTAAGCCTGATTCTTACTCTGTCAATATCTATAACTGAACTGCTAAGTTATAGTGACATAAATAAACCAAACCTGGTTGTCCAGAGGTAGTGGGGAGACAAACACAGGCAACAAAGTCATGCACGCACACACATATAAATACACACACACACACACACACACACACACATATATATATATATATATATATATATATATATATACATATATGATGGGTTTGTTTCAGTTTCTGTCTACCAAATCCACTCACAAAGGCCTCAAGGCTATAGTAGAAAGCACTCACCCAATGCTGTAGGACTGAGTGTAAAACCATGGGGTTGAGAAGCAATGCCTGTGCCTACACAGCCAGAAAAAAAAAATAATAATAAAGTATGACTATTATGGTATTGGTTTAACAATTGAAAAAGTATTGGAAATGAAATAGAAATTACTTGATCTTTCAGACATTAGTCTTTCTTTAGGAAGAAAAGGAGGGAATGAAAAAGTTTTTGTAAAAATTAAAGGATAAAAATTGTTTTTAAATTCACAAGGAGGAGGTGTATGGTTATAAGGCATCAAAGAAAGTCATTTTATTGAGAGGGATCAAGAAAAAAGGTGGGGTAGGATTAGGTTAATGTGTCAATGCATTTGTGCACCTGTTTGTGCAACACACACCACCTTCATACATCTCCCTCACGATCACCTAAAGCTTTAGGGTGATCGTGAGGGAGATGTGTGTTGGTGGGGCATATGTATGTGTATGAATGTGTGTAAATGTGTAAAGGAGGCCTTGGTTAGTGGAGTGTGAGACTGACATCTGAATATATGTAATTGTCATGTGAGCAGTATGAAAGCATGCATATGAGGTTGTCTAAGATTGTGTGTGTGTGTGTGATTAAAGGTGTGAAGGAAGTGGAGTAGGATGGTGTGTGTTTGAGTAAGCTCAAAACATATAATGATGGTAAAATGTAGTTTTGAGTGTAAGACAGTGAAGCAAAGGGTGAAAAAGGAAAAAAATCTTAAGTCACAAAACCCCAAAAATGAGATGATCAAAGTAAAAAATAAATATGCTAAAAGTCCATATACATACATACATGCATGTATGTACTTTGTTGACTGAGGCTACCATTGGTTTCATGCTAAGAAAGCCCTTTACAATTATCATACTTATCACATGGAATATTGATGTTTGTCTCTATTTTGGATTTGTTTTATCCAAAATGGACATGGAAACTGATGTTCCATGTGATCGGCTTGATAATTGTGAAAGGCTTTCTTAACATGAAACAAATGATAGCCTCAGTCAACAGATAAAGAATCTTTATCCACCAATTCTGTGTTGAGCACTCATTCTCACTGTTTGATATTTAGATACATGTGTGCATGTGTGTAATAAACTAAACACTTATATTAATTATAATGCTCAAATTTAGGTAAAAGAACTTTTGAATATTCTTTCGTCATAATGAGTCATTGTTTTATATAATTTTATATTTATTCTGTTTTCTTTAATCTTAATCAAATGCATAATGCTTCCATAATTATAAAACTTCCATAATTTTTATTTAACATGAAAGTGTAACCCCATGTTTTTAAAATTTTATTTGCATGTGCCAATGAACCTAGTGCTTAAAAAAGGAACTCTTATTATTATTATTATTATTATTATTATTATTATTATTATTATTATTATTATTATTATCATTATTATTATTATAATTAAGGGGTGAGCTAGCAGAATTGTTAGCACACTGGATGAAATTCTTAATGGCATTTTGTCCATCTTTATGTACTGAGTTCAAATTCTGCTGACGTCAGCTTTGCTCTTCATCCTTTTAAGATCAATAAAATAATTATGTTGTGGAAGGATTCCAGCTCCCCCCCACCACAAGTGACCGAAGGTGGACTCTCCCATTGTTAAAATGTAAAGAAGTGTAAGCAATTGGCAGTTCAGGTTGGTAAGGAATTCACTGTAGCCGTTGATATAGAGCAGTGAATCTTGTGTAATATTAATAGTAGTGCATTGTGTAAATACTTTCTTTACCCCCCTGCTTCGTTATATTATATATCCAACATACAAGGATATAAAAAAGTACCAGTCACGTACTGAGGTCGATGCAATCGACTTTACCTGCTGTCCTGAAATTGCTGGCCTTGTTCTAAAATTTGAAATTATCATCCTCATTATTATTATCAACAATTGACCTGTTCCTGTTATTATTTCTTCATGTATTCTAAAATGCTTAAACTATATGAAAATACATAAAGTTATGGATTGTTTTTCTCAAGGGAATATTTAAAAATTTGGAAGTCTGAACATACAATGTCCAGATGATGTTAAAATAGATCTCTCATTAGGCAAATTCTTTTTTTTTTTTATTCTTTTACAAGCATGTATTACAAAGATGACATGGAATGCCTACCATCAAACATATTAAAAGTGAATGTGTTTGCACAGATTTTAAACACCCACACACGAAGAAAACTAACAGGAACATTTTGCAGCAAAATATATGCACTTTACAAAGAGAAATATTGACATTTCTGAGGAAAATAATACTGTTGAGAGCAGTCCTATTGATACTTTGGCAAAACTGCAATAATGAAAACAACACTCACATACACACATCCAAGCTTTGCCAAACGAAAGTAACTGCATTTTTTTAATGATAGGAATTTGAGTGGAGGACCAATTTTGTGTTTCGCAAATATAACATGCAACAGACAAACTTTGGCTATGGAACATTTTGGTAAAAGGAAAATTGAGATTGCATAGCAGACTCTTGGTACAACAGTAAGCACCTGTCTACACAAAGCTGTCACAGAGGTAAAGAAAAAGTGAAGTTAGACTATTTATCCACTATCAAAACTATAGGAGCTTTCTTTGTGCTCTTCAAAGAATGGCTGAAGGATGCCTTCAGTGGTGTGTGGAATCACATCTACTCTGGGCAAAAGAGTGAAAGAGAGAGAGAGGGCCTATGCTGTGTTATATATTACTTTTAAAACTAGAGATAGAGCAAACATATGAGCAGTGTTTGTACATCACATTCCTACCCAGAGAGAAAAGTTCTTTTCAAACTGAAGGAAGACAAAGGGGTGGATGTTCAACACTGAGAGGACTTTTGGTGATATATGGTTGGGTGGGGCATCTATGAATATATGTGCTATTATGACTCAAGAAGATTACCTCGGAGTCGTGCCCTGCATGGATGCCAAGGAAAAGATTTTACGACTGATTTTCCTGAGTAGAAAGTACAACTGTTGCATGTGGTAAAAGTAAGAACATTCTGCCTATAAGAACTATAGCAAAGAAAGACGAAAGATAGTAAAAGCAGTAGCAGGCCACAGAAACTGCTTTATGTAAGACCCTAACGGGCATAACTGTGAAAACTTTGAAAGATTGTCTCATCCTCTATGAAAGACATGTTATTAATTGAAACTAAATAATGAAGCCATGTAGAGCTTTACAACATCTGTTTTCTGGTCATGAATCTTTTCTGTCTCTGCCCACGTGGACATTTTTAAAACTCACAAGGAAGTGGGCCAAAGGAGAGAAAAATAGAAGGTAGCAGAAGAGGATTAGAGTTATTGGGAGCTCCGATTTAATCTAGATTGTGGTTTATCACCAATGTGTAGTTGGTTCAAACTGCGTTTCACATTATTTAAATTATATCTTCTTTTAATCATTGTTTTATGTAATTTTATACTTTTATGTAGTTTTATACTTATTCTGTTTTTAACCTAGTCAAAATTTTAATACCATTATTGTAAAAACGTCCTATAAGTTATATCAATATTTGAATAAGTTTATTACACAATATATTTGTTTTTATATAATTTTGTCATGCCTACGTTCCAAAAAAATATGATGGTTGTCAAATTCTAATGGGTAAAATTTTTCATTTTTGGATTATTTTGCAAACCAAGAGCTTCAAAACATTTGGACGTCTATTCCAATACATGGAATGAACATAAGATCGGTTTCATAGATATTATTATTATGTTGTGTATTAACATTTTGTTTTCCTGTTTACGGTCTATTCAATATGACTTCTTTTATTAAAAGAGCTATAAAAGGTATTAACAGAAATGGATTTATCATTGGATATAGCCACTCAAAAGAAAAAGATGGATGATTTTTGAATAAAGCAAAAATGAAATTTAGAAATAAAAAATGGTAATCATAAAAATTGGCATCTAGTGGTTAATGATGTGCAGACATGAGCTGATGCTGTGACATCCACAGCAATTCCTTGACTGTGGACAAATGTGTTCACTGTTAGACTCTCTTTCCACAACTCATCTCTTTGATAGAGTTACAGAGCAATGTCAAGCAAAAACCAAGACAGGACATTTGGTATCTTGAATGATGATGTCAAATACTACCAGCCTGTCAGACAATGCAGTAGATGAAAGTTCCATATAGTTTTTCTATAGAGAATCAGTGATAAGCAAAAGTAACAGTAATCTCAGAGAAGGTCTGGGAGTCGATGAAAATCAACTGGCTGGTCTGTTATGAAGAACTTTTGGGTTGGGGTTTATGGATAATTTCCAGAAAACCTTACTCTGGCTGTGCTATTGTAGTGCATTGCTGGTTTAAAATAAAATCTACAGCCAGGCCTGTCCAAGATGTGTGTAGGGCAAAGAAATCAGTTTGTTACACTTCTCTAGTGCCTGGACATTGCTGACTTATGGTGATATGTCAGAGGGTTGCTCTCAAGTAATCCAAGAGCGTCTGGCTGTTTTCTTTGACTGGGAAGGCTGGGCAGTTTTTTTCATTAGCTGTATGATGGCTTTGGCAGAAGAGATTGTATGACCGAGAGGGCTGCAAACAGACAGACCCTTTCCTTTCTCTTTTAGTCAAGCTCTCATTAGTATTTTTTAGTCTTACATGAGTTTCCTTTTAAAAAAAAAAAAAAGAGAATAGAGAAGAACATGTTGCTGCCAAGTAAATATAGGCGGAGGTAAAGAATATGCACACCACCCATTTTCAGTGTAAGCCTAACACTAAACGCCAAAAACAGGTGGTGTGCATATTCTTTACCTTCATTGCAAATATGTTGAAAGAAAGATGAGAATAGTTAGTGAATGATTTTGTTCTGCTTATGCACCTATAAATTGAAGAAGGATTGCTGGGAGAAGGAATTTGGTCCAGTGGTCAGAGTGACTGTCGTTGTTATGAGGTTTCCATAAGTAACCCTTAATAACCTCACTTTTGAGGTACTTTTTTGTTTCAATTTTGTTTACAATGTTTTTATTTCCTTTCTTCACACAATGTGTATTTTTTAGAAATATAATCCCAGTACAGGTCTTAACCTGCACTGTCTTCAATTCTTTTATCAACCCTTGTAGCAGGTCAGACTAAATGCAACATCTCTTTTGGCACTTTATCTCCTGACTTCGAATGCCAACTTTGTTTTTCTTCCCTCTGAGTTGATAAAATAAAGTACTGGTCTAGCATTGTGGTCTATAATATCATTTAACCGTTGTCCTGAAAACAACAGCCCTTAGACCAAAATTAGAAAGAAAATTTATTATTATCATTTTTAATTTCGTCTGACTTTATGCTTTGAGTTCAAATTCAACCAAGGTTGACTTTTCCTTTTATCTTTTGGGGTCAATAAAATAGGTACCAGTTGAACACTGGGGTTGATATAATTGACTTACACCATCTTTCTAATTTGCTGGACTTGTACCAAAATTTGAAAACATCACCATCATCATCATCATCGTTATTATTATTATTATTATTATTATTATTATTATTATTATTATTATTATTAAACAGGCAGATTTGAACTTGTTCCATGGACCAAATGGTAACATCCATATTTTCTGTTGTTTCCCACTGTATCATATGTTTTGAAATTTGTACTTTTCTTAAGTCCAATCAATACACTATAAACACTTGTTTATACTATTGTTGCTTACACAAAGGAATTTGATTGAATGTGCAGCACATACAAACATAGGAATCAATAAAAGATTGCTTACCACTTGAATGATTTATTTTTCATCTTATTTACTTATATTTTTTCTTCCTAATCTTATTATTAACTGTCCTTGCATTATCATTATTATTCTTATTCTTCTTATTATTGTTGTTGTTTGTGATATCTTCACCTTCCCCTTTTCCTTAAATGTTATTATTTACTATTATTAAGTTATTTTATGATAATAATAGTAGTTATTATTATTGTCGTTGTTATTATTATTATCATTATTATAGTTGTTGTTACGGTTGTTGTCATTATTTTTATGAGTGGTTTTCTTCTCTGCCAAAGTGAATAGAAAGGTTTCCTGACCAGAAACTGTGTCATTTATTGTACCAGTGGGAATACAAATGTAACTGCGAATACACTTCCTGACAAACATTGAGTCGTGAAGAAGATTTGCTTTCTTCGCCAGATGGAAGTCATCCAAAAATAGCCCACGAAAAACACTTTTTAACTAAAGGACACTAATGCTTCTTGCACCTTACGTGCTGACATATACAACCAAGCATATACTTTTCTCAATGTTGTTGTTGTTGTTGATAATGGTGTTGTAGTTGTTGTTGTAGTTGTTATCATTATTGTTAGACACATTAAAATAGGGAAAACTGCTCTGCACATAGCTTCATCTGTGTTCAGCTGTACAGAAAACGGCTTTTTATTTATTGTTTCATGCAACTTAACAAGTATCATTGGAATTATCAGTATTCTTGCGGAATGATGGATGGATGTCTGTATATACATTGATTTGTCTTCCCATTCTGTCTCCCACCCTCAACTCTATCATTCTGCCTCTTGCTTCTTCTTTCTCTTTCTCTTTCTCTACTACCCATAAATATATGTCTCTCTCTCATTGAACATATAGATTACAATATGCAATAGTTAAAAACAATGTATCTGATTATATGAGTATTTGTGGTTGTGTTCCTATGCCTTTATCATAGTTGACGTGCACACACATACATACAAATACAAATATATATATTCATACATACATATACACATACATACACACATATATTGTGGTATACAGTGGCTGAGAAGATAAAGTTCCAGATGTCTGACTCATGAATAAGTACCAAGTCTATATTCTGTAACAGGCATTACTTTATGTCTTCGGGCAAAGGCCAATAACTAGATGATTTGCATTCAAGCTAGTGCCAGATAGCTTAATAGCCTTTCTTCTGGATCACACAAACAAAACTGATCCAGAAAATATACCACTTATGTGTAATATAACATATGGAGAGCAATATTGTATATACACCTTTTTGCATAAGTTTGGCAAGATTTTCTATGAAAACATGTCTTAAAACAGATTACTGTTGCATTTTAATTGTCATATTTTGTTCATACTGTTCATACTAAGTTTATCTATGTTTTTAGTAGCCACCCCACATACTTGAATATATCATATGAGGCAACTAAAAGGGCTGGCAAGAAGAACAACATCTGGCCTACTTTTTGTCAACCCTCTTATAAAATGCTGCTTTAGAAAACTTATCCAATCCATGCCAGCATAAAAACATAGAAGTAAAACGATGATGATGATGATGAATTTGTTGGTGACGATGTTCCTTATTAAACAGATGAAATTATTTATGAGATATTGAGCAGCAGAGTATTGAGGAAAAGTCACTTTATTTTAGTGCAAGTTATTGGCAACATTTGTATGGATTTGAAAACCTCAGTACTGTACAATCATTTATGTTAGCAACAATGATAAATGCTTTCAAAAGCACAAACTACTAAATTTGTATACCTGCCTTCAGGTGAGAAATGAAAAGGACAAAGGCAAGCAAATTCCAATTTTAAATTCTTACTTGAGGAGCTAAAGTGTGAAAGCAGCTAGCATATCTCATTAATTCTTTGCAATAGCAAATCAAATTCTTGTGTGGGAAGGTAGGTTGATCCAGGCTGATTGTAGTGACCTTGTATTCCCTCCTTTTTCTCTTTTCTGCAAGGATGGTTAGTCCAGCAAGTGTCTTCTAAGGAGACAGTTGCCTGGTGGACAATGAGATGCCAGGTTTCACAGTTAGCGGCTGAAACAGACCACTGGCAGGGATCACTTTATTAGGCACTGGAGGATTCCTTTAGGGAGTCCTTGTAACTCTCCTTTGGTGCTCATTTATCACAGTGACCAGAGGTAAGTTCTCCAAACATTGTGATCCTAAGAAGTTGATTATTAACCATATGTCCTTTCCAGTGTAGCTGTGTCTTCAACAGAGTTGCTTGAATGCTGGTGACCTTTGTCTATTCTGGGACCTTGATAATAGTGACAAAGTCACTCCAGCGGATGCTGAGGATGATGCAAAGACATTGCTGATGGAATCACTCAAGGAGTCATTGAAGGATATGATAGATGACCTATGACTTTGAGGTGTATAAGAGGATGGCCAACATGATAGTTCTATATAAAATGGTCTTAGTTTCTTTCTTCACATGGTTATGTTCCAGACCCTTTTGTACAGACTGCTGAATGCACTGTTTGCTTTGACCACTCTGTTATCAACTTTCTTATCAGTTTTGGCATCTGTTGAGATTGAGCATCCTAGGTAGGGGAACTGGTTGATCTCTTTAGTTATGTACCCCAAGGTGAAGGGGTTATATTCTTACTGTGATGCCAGTAGATGGAAAACTTGTTTTTGTTAAACTGATTTCTAGACCAAAGTGTATATATACATAAACCTAAGTGTGCATATACATATATACATGTGTGTATGTGTATGCATTATGTACATACATACATATATATATATGTATTTACATACACACACACACATATATATACACACACACACACATATATATATATATACACACACATATATAAATATACATACACACACACATGCACACACACACATATATATAACTCAAACATTTTACTCAGTAATCTTCATCATAATGTAAGCATACTCTCGTTTTTGCAGCCTATTACTCTGAAGACTTCTCCCAACACATTTCTTTTTTATGAAAAAGATTAACGTGCCTATCATCTCAATGTGCTTTTAATCCAATATGTTTTTGTTTTCATACCTCTGACTCTGAAGTGTCATCTCAAATGCTGTAAACTGTACCCATTTTCTCTTCATATACTCTTTTACTTGTTTCAGTCATTTGACTGCAGCCATGCTGGAGCACCATCTTTAGTCGAGCAAATTGACCCCAGGAATTATTCTTTGTAAGCCTAGTACTTATTCTATCGATCTCTTTTGCCGAACTGTTAAGTTACAGGGATGTAAACACATCAGCATCGGTTGTCAAGCGATGTTGGAGGGACAAACACAGATACACAAACACACACATATATATCTATATACATATACATATATACGATGAGTTTCTTTCAGTTTCCATCTACCAAATCCACTCACAAGGCTTTAGTCAGCCCAAGGCTATAGTAGAAGACACTTGCCCAAGGTGCCATGCAGTGGGACTGAACCCGGAACCATGTGGTTGGTAAGCAAGCTACTTACAACACAGCCACTCCTTCTGGAATTGAACTCCTATTGCAGTGACTGTAAGGCTGGCTGTTAATGCTGTTTCAATGACTTTGCATCACATGAACTGATTTTTTGTTGTTATGCCTGGTATGCTTCACCCAGTAATAACACTGGGTGTTGTTAATGTTATCTTTCCAGTGAGTCTTACAATATTGCTCAAAAAACTGAAATGAAAACTTTTATTTATTTATTTATCTTCACACACACACACACACACACACACACACACACATTCCATTTACTGCTTTCTCTATTTGTTTTACTTTGTTTTTAAGTATTGTTTTATTTTTGTTTTATTTATTTATTTTATTACCATTTTTTTTTGAGGTCCATATCTCACTTTCATTCCACAGGATGTTTGAGGATGAAGACTTTAGTGAACAAAAGTGTTGTCTTGATAGTCAGTTTGGAATTATTCCAGGTCAGCTTAATAAGACTTTCAAGAGAGTGGTGGCTGCTTTCCCAATTTTAACAGTAGGATTCCGTCTCAATGACAGTTTGTAAGTCATTGTAGAAACTTGCTAACAACAAAAAAAGATAGAAGTGAGATAGGAACAAGACAGACAATGAGATAGGCAAAGATACACAGTAAAGACATATAAATGATAATAATAATAATGTAAGCAAGTTGAAATTTATGTAAACAGATTAATATTGCCTTTCAAAGTTAACTGCCATAGGAATTTTTATGGTATGGTGAAAACATTTTACACTACATGATAGCTTTATATTATATTCCAAGATATAATATATCTTTTCTCATCAAAATATGGAAAGATATTTTCCTATCTTTTACATATGGGTTCACTGATACCTTGCTAGTGAAACAGACTTAGTCACTAGAAATTTTGTAGAAGTCACTCATATATGTATGTATGTATGTATGTATGTATGTATGTATGTATGTATGTATGTATGTATGTATGTATGTATGCATGTATGTATGTATGTATGTATCTATGTATGTATGCTTGTATTTGTGTGTGTGTACATGTGTGTATATATATATGTGTGTATATGTATGTGTGAGTAAATATATATATATATATATATATATATATTATATGTAGGTTTAAGAGACAAGCAACTCAGTCATCATTGAATGACATTATCCACAATAGGTACATATAGGACTAAATATTAAAATTATCAAAATTAATGCCTACAGTACTTATTCCTAATTATCAAAATTAATAGCTGCAATTCTTATTTCAAATCATATACTTTATTATGCATGTTTCATGACAGCATATTCCTTGATATTGCTGAAATAGAATGTCTCTAAATACAATACCATATTAAAACGATTATATTGCCAATCTTCAGGTCTAGCATATATGAACTTATTTTGCTATTTACATCCTTATATAAAGACATGACAAACTAACATTAAATAACTAGAAGTTGTTGGAATAATTTTACTTTAGTAAATAATGAACAGAAATGTGGAATAAAAGTAGGAAAAAGAAATGTTTGTAAAAAGAAATGTTAACTTATCTGTATGGTAATTTTCTCTCCCTGAATTAAACATAGCTACCAGCAATCATATAATCCAGCATTGAGAGGTACTTTTTGGGGGGAGATAATTCTTATTAACATTTAAACGTTCTTAAAAGGTATTTATATTATTTATAATAATAAATCAGGAGAAGCCAGAAGTGAGTGTATGATGGGAATAGTCTGTTTTTTTCTTGGTTAATTTATTTTATTTATATGTCAACTTTGATAAATAATAAATTTCTAGGTTGGTAAGTAAGTAAATTAAATTACTCAACTTATAATTTTAAAATATTTAAAATATTTTGAAATAAGTAAGAGTCAGTCAAAATTAGTAAAAATCAATAAAAATCTATTTTTTTTATTATTTTGATATTTATAATACAATTAATATATATTGATTATACTATTATTCTTAAAATTGACGTTATTTTTAAAATTGAGTTTCTAAGTTAAGATTAAAAATTTAGAATACCTTCTAATATTATACTATAAATTTTTATTAAGAAACTAAAATATCTGAAATTAAAAGTTAATTAAATATTATCTTACATTTATATATAAATAAGTAGATATATTCTAGTAATACTAAATAATAAAATATGATTGAAGACCCGGCAAGACTAGTCAGGCCATAACCCATGGCCCCTACCTGGGACGTAGTCAGTCCACCTGTGCATACCTTCCTTCTTGTGACACTTGTGAAGACCTGTTGAGGCAAGTGAAAATCAAATCAAAACAAATCAAAATAGATGAACATCAATGGAATTTGTATCTTTGTGGTACCAGTGCCGGTGGCACGTGGCACACAAAAAAACCATCCGAATGTGGCCGTAGCCAGTACCGCATCGACTGGCCTCCGTGCTGTGGGCACGTAACAAGCACCATCCGATCGTGGCCGTTTGCCAGCCTCATCTGGCACCTGTGTCGGTGGCACATAAAAACACCATCCGAGCGTGGCCGTCTGCCAGCCTCGTCTGGCACCTGTGTCGGTGGCACATAAAAACACCATCCGAGCGTGGCCGTTTGCCAGCCTCGTCTGGCACCTGTGTCGGTGGCACATAAAATCACCCACTACACTCTCGGAGTGGTTGGCGTTAGGAAGGGCATCCAGCTGTAGAAACACTGCCAGATCTGACTGGACTGGTGCAACTTTCGGGCTCCCCAGACCCCAGTTGAACCGTCCAACCCATGCTAGCATGGAAAGCGGACGTTAAATGATGATGATGATGATGATGATGATGATGATTATTATATCTAAGTATTATGATTAAATTTTATTTGATTTAAAATTAGGGTTTCATTTATTTTCTAAAGAATCAAATGTTATCTCATCTTATTAAATAGGCAAATCAGTTTATGTTTACATTTAATTTTTCGTTCATCTTGGTGTTGCTTAGTCTTATTTTAGCTTTTAATATTGTCATAAATTCGTGTGTACACAGAAGACAGAATTCATTACCTATTCTATATGATTTCGTTTTACATATTATGTCCCATTTTAATTTATACTTTATATCTTTAGTTTTTAATTCCCATATATATTCACTTAAGCCTGTCGAGTTCATCAATTTTTTGTTCTTAAAAGAGTACAAATGCTGAACCACCCTTTGTTTAATTTTATTAGATGTTGATCAAATGTAAATCACATTTTGATTTTCGCTAATATTATTATTATCATCACCATCATCACCATTATCACTACCACATTTCTTTTTACTAACATTTCTTTTTCCTACTTTTATTCCACATTTCTGTTCATTATTTATTAAAGTAAAATTATTCCAACAACTTCTAGTTATATAATTTTAGTTTGTCATGTCTTTATATAGGATGTAAATAGCAAAATAAGTTCATATATGCTAGACCTGAAGATTGGCAATATAATCGTTTTAATATGGTATTGTATTTAGAGACATTCTATTTCAGCAATATTGAGGAATATATTGTCTTGAGATGCGTGTAGTAAAGTATATGATTTGAAATAAGAATTGAAGCTATTAATTTTGATAATTTGGAATAAGAATTGTAGGTATTAATTTTGATAATTTTAGTATTTAGTCCTATATGTACCTATTGTGGATAATGTCATTCAATGATGATTAAGTTGCTTGAGGGTGATTCTGTCTCTTAAACCTATCTCTATATATGTATATAATACAATGAGTAATTCATTTTAGTACCACTAAATTAAACTTCTCTCCCCTGTGGACTCGGAAATAACTTCCCTAAGATTAATATATATAGCTTCATGCATGACTATGTGGTTGAGAAATTCCTTTTGCAGCCATAATTAGTCCTGCATGGCACCTGGGCAAATAGTTGCTGTTATAGCCACCTCAAGCTGACCAAAACCACTTTGGGAAACTCAGTAAAGCCTAGCATACATGTGTGTGTGTAATGTATATGCATGTGTGTCTACATGCATGTGTATGTTGGTGAGTGTGTGTATTTGTGTAACATTACTTCAATAATATAGTCATCTAACTCATGCTAACATGGGAAATCAGATTAAAAACAAATGAAATGTATGTATGGATATGTTTGTCCTTGTATATATATATATATATATATATATATATATATATATATATATATATATATATATATATATATATGTGTGTGTGTGTTTATATATATATATATATATATGTGTGTGTTTATATATATATATATATATATATATACAATCAAAGCATTCCTGTCACAATCTGAACTTGATGAATGCTTAAATGCAAGAAAGTATACTAATGAGAATAGACATTTAATATTTAATTTTCAATATTTCATTTGTTCAATAAGACAATCAATACATCATTTCATTTCTTTCTTACTATATATTCTATATTCTATATCAATATTATAAGAATATAAATAAAACATAAAAAACAGACAGAGTTGGAATTCCTTTGAGTAATATATATATATATATATATATATATATATATATATATATATATAACTATGTATATATGTTTCACTATATTCAATTTGTATTTTGGACTATTCATTTTCTAAGATACATTATCTTAACTACTGAAAAATAAGAAATAATCTCTTTGTAGTTGATAGTGCTTAGAAATAGTGATGACAATTACCAATTCTACATTGTTGAAAATTAACATTGAAGAGATTTAGACAAAAGTCATATAACAGTAAGATTGAACATCAGATTGAGAGATCTGATTTCAAAGCAAATTAATGAAGTTATATATGAACAGATATTAGTAGAGAAAGATTAGCAACTGGAATAGCTAAAAAGGACAAGAAAAAAGCAAAAACATTAATCTAAAAAGTTAGTTCTAGTATCAAGAAAAATTTAAAGCTTTGGACTCTAAATTATATTTATTACAAGAATTTGAAATGTTACTATTTTTACAAAAACTACATGTTTTTATCCATGTATGATATGTGTTTCAAATTGCATTTTTGAGTTAAGAAGAATTTTTTACCATTCCTCCCCTCAAAATTAATGTATAATATACCAACCTTTGTATCAACAAAGATCACTTTCTGCATGTCTTTTCTTTGTTCTGTTGAACAAAGAAAATAATTGAACAACTTTAAACTACTCATTGTCTTATGTTGCTTTTTACTGGAGATGTTTCATGGCTTATTAACACTAGTATAATTATGTTTCACTATTGCTACCCATTAACCTTGAGGGAGGCTTTTCTTCTTAACAAAAACTTATTAACCCTATTATACCTTCAAAATCATGATAATCTTTTCTTATTTTACATATTTAACATACTTTGATATGACTATAAGAAAAAATAAGCATTGATAAAACAATAGCAGTAGCTATTTAGTCCATAGAACACAAATAATAAATAGTAAGAAAAGATGTTTTCTTTGAATGCATTTTGAATGAGGTTTAAGCTTCATGTTTCAGCAAGTTATTGTTATCAAATTGGTATAAAGTGCTATGCAATTGTCTGATAAAAAATGCTATTTGATTGTCTTCATTAAAAATTATTGTAACCGTGTAAAAGATTGTGTGAATGTCATGCCATGGAGTAAGTAAGATTTGTGAGAATGTTATGGCATTTTATTTAACTAATTGAACGCTGAACAGTTTACAATCTTTTCCTGTGATTAACTAGGGAATTTACAAAAGCTTTGTTATAATCGAAAGCACACTGGAATATCTATATTGTGATAATAAAAATATTTTTTCTAAGTTTTTCTTTTCTTTCTCATTTTAAAGCTGTAAAAAGGCAAATTCTGAATTTTGATTTACAATTTTTCTTCAATAAACATTGCAGGCATTATTAACAAATCATTTGGTAAAATACTTAGCACTCTCTCTTCGGGGAGACGAACGATGATGCAGTTGTTGTTTAAACTTGAAAACTTGTTTAATTCTCAATCATAAAAATCATAAAAACATAGATAAAACTAATTCAAAAATTACATAAAAATATTTTAAATAGCAGTAATGTGATAGGCACATCTCTTTATTGACATCTGTATCCTATATACCCAAATAATAATGACATCAATATCCTTTATTATGTTAAGGCCATATACTGTTAAACAAGAATAATGTTGTATGCATTGTTGTTGAATCAAAATAACAGTCACAGAATTTCCTATCTTCATATCATGCTGTAATCATGTGTTACATAAAAGAGCTGAATTGATTTTATAGCGATATATTTTTCTCATTTCCATGTACTTTTTATGTTGTTTTTATATTGTTTAATTTACTTTTTTCTTTGGAGCTTACAAAAAAGACTGCATGATGAAATAATCTTGATTGAGTTTTTGATACATATTAGTTTTCTCTTTTCCTTTTGGTTTATTCCATCATGGCTCATCCTCACAATTAACAACTTGCATTCAGGCTCTCCTGTTTACAAGAGGTCAATGCTAATATAAAAAAGATTCTTGTCTGTGAGTTCATTTTGTCACAGAATCTTATTGCCTTAAAACATATGTTAAAGTAATGAATCAACAGTGTTCATGTATTGCTACAAAAGACTATTGGTAATTGGTATTGTTATCTTTGACTAAGTGAGTAACAACTGATCTGAGTCTACAAACACTGTAAGATTGAACGAATCACTGTCAGGAATTTCATGAAAGGCTTACAAACATGGTCGAATGTTCCGTGGCTGTTTCATCGTATACAGTGAGATCTTTACTTTCCGTTGCACTTATATAGTATTTAAAAAAAAATCAGTATTAGCTAAATACTTGCAGTCTTGATCAATTGAATAATTTGGAAATTGTATAAATAGAATATCTCTGTTAGTATTTTATTGACTCCAAGTAGTAAGCTATTGTCATGCAGGGGCAACTCATATTAGAAGATGAAAAAAAAATTTGTTGAAGAGCAAAGCCACTTAGCATTCAAGTAACTTAGGTCATCTGTTTAAATGTTCCACTTGGAAATTTTCTGTTTATTATTTATCAAAATGTTTGTTGCATTTATCTTTTAACCTTTACTTGTTTCAGCGATTAGAGTGTGGCCATACTGGGGCACCACCTCGAAGCATCACAGTTGAATAAATCGACCCCAGTATTTATTTTTCGTTAATTTAAGCCTAGTAATTATTCAATCAGTCTTTGACTAAACTGGTAAGTTATGGGGATGTAAACAAACCAACATCGGCTGACAAGTGGTGGTAGAGGACAGACACATATATACAATGAACTTCTTTCAGTTTCCATCAATTAAAGTGTCTTCTATTATAGCCCGAGGCTATAGTAGAAGATACTTGCTCAAGGTATTATGCAGTAAGAATGAACCCAGAACTATGTGGTTGGGAAGCAAACTTCTTACCACATAGCCATGCTTGTGCCTATATTACACATTACTAAATATAGTTAGTCCCTTGTCTCTTTAACAATTTCTCTAACACAGCTATTTTTCTGTTGCAACTGGAATTGGTGCAGTTAGATTGCAAAGATATTTAAAGACTGGATAGTATTACAGTCTTCTTGTTTTGAGGTGACAAAAATTTCATATGGAATACAAATGCATTGATATTTTCTCTCGTAGCAAGTTAGTAAAACTGGCACCAGATCCAACCAATTTTTTTCATGTGACAAATGAAGGATTGCAAGCTAATGATATACCAGCTGCTCTCAAATAGGATTATTTTCAAATCAATAGTGATAAACTTTCCCAGCAGCCTGGATTCTTGAATCTCATCTCCTCTTGGTTTGATTGGAATAGAGATTGCTATTTGCTGGGATGAACCTATAAGGTGGAATGGCACTTTTGATACATCTCTATAGTTATTCTTCAGGGCAGCATATTAGCCATATAGTCAGCTGGAACTATGAAACATTTGTGTGACTCATTGTAACATAATTCTCTATAAAGATATCATCTGGACCAATCTTTGGTCGAAACATATCAAAGTTTATCTAAGTTTATATATATATATATATATAAATATATATAAATAAATATAAATTAGAGATAAAACCACTATTATGCAATTCAAACAATGATAGACATTTGTTATTTATGTTTTGGCTTATGTCTATTATTGTTTGAATTGCATAATAGTGGTTCTATCTCTAATTTATATTTTATATATTTATATTGTGAAATTTGATTTAATACTAAATTGAATTTTTCCCTGTAAGTTTGAAGTTATATTTCCTAATATTATATATATATATGTATATTGCATTTGTCTATCTATATTAACTGTAGCTAGCCATCTCAGTTAATTTTTGTTGATGTTTAAACAATGATATATTATTGTCTTATTACTATTTCTCTTGCTATTCTGCTACTATTAAATTATATTTTCAACCATTTCATTGACTCTTAGGTCTTATTAAGGTAAGTAATGTTGACTCCATATGTTGACTCCTGTTTACATAAGTAGTCAACTTATTGAACAACTGCTGCTAAATTTGGAACTGCAATATATTATTAATTTTTATTTGTGACTTCCATGCTAGCATGAATCTATTGATTAAATTATCTCTCTGTAATTTGCTATGGCTTTTGTTACATTTTTAATTATTCCAAGAAATCTGATTTCATGTCTTTCTGGCTTACCACTATCTAGAATGTTAGCTACAAGATCATCCCATTTTGTTTCACCCCCTCCTACCATCACTTCTGATCACATATTTATATTATCTTCAGCTTATATTGCATATATTATCCTCAAGTAACCACTAATGTTTAATTACTATTTTACTTGTAATTATTTCTTTCAATTTTCTCGTAATAAACAGTAAATTATTGAGGGTTAAGTGATAGATAGAAATTTGATTCTAAAAATAGCTAGAATTATTTAACGCCTCCAATTTGAAGAACAAAGATCCCTTTGCTTTGTAAACACAGGTTAATGTTATATACTATAAATTCCATTGTTTCCAAATACAAAAGATGTCTATATGTTGTTGTCTATCAGGGAAATTATTAACTTTAATGATACACAGTTACACAATGTGAGGTATTCATTTTAGCGTTGGTTAACCTGAACTCTGCAGTCATGTTTGTGAAAGGAAGTGTTAAATTGATAACAGAAGTAATTTTGAAAAATATCAGCTAAATAATGCTTTGTAATTTTTAGCATCAAGAATTCACTTCTAAATTCTAATGGAATTGCGATGCTGTTTATTGCAAAATAAGTTGTAAATCAACTGTTTCTCAGGATAAATTGTATAGATGTTCATTAATATAATATATTCAATGAACTATATAGCTGTTCAGTTTTAAACTGGACAGCTGTATAATTTAATACAATCATATATTCAGAATTAAAAAAAAAAATTGTGGTAGGGTTTTTGTAAATAGATAGATTTCAATAGGATTCAATATGGAAAAAATTAATTTTTTTTTTAAGAAATAAAGTTTCAAACTTTAAAGAAAGCAAGAACATGAAAGTAAATATAATTTAAATATCTCAGTGAGGTATACTTTTTGTAGGCATAACCCATGTGCAAATACATTTTATGTAATTTAATGAATTTAACACGTCATATTTTAACACTTATAGACCAAAACCTGCTCAATATTCTTGCATTAACTTTTTGCCATTTTTTTTGCATTCCAATCAACTGATTAGTGGTTAAATAATGTATGTAAACTAGGCCTACGTAGCATGCACAGAATTCACATTGTATACTACAGTTACTGTGTTCACAGTACAATTAGGATGAACTCGTCTAAACAGCATCCTCAAATCATAACTTTTAAGCATTTAGAAGTCTGACAATGTATATCATTCAATCATATATACTCACACATCGATATACATAATTACACACACACACACACACACTGCTATTTATACTTGATGTTGTCATAAGTATACAAACTTCCAGTTCCTTTACTTTTGCAATCTTTTTTTGTTTATTTGGCTAAAATCCTTGGGAATATGGCTGACATTTCACTTCATGAGTTGAATATAAATGTCAACATTGTGCCTGGGTACTTTTCTTCCAGATAATTCTTCAGAGCTGGCTAGCAGACAATACAGACAATACAAATGTTCCCATGGTTACAAATCATTCCAGAGTACTCTGTACATAAGGGAATGATCATACCAAGTCACTCTGGAACAGTCTTCACAATGAAAGAGTAAAAGGTAGAAAACACATAGTTTTAGAATAAGGACAGATAATTATCTCAAATCATAATAGTTAGAAGAGAAAAAGCTAAAAGTGTTGACTGCAGAAAAAGAAAATATTTAAAATTTTTAAAATACAAAGATACCTGAATAATTTTCGTAAAATTTGGAAATATTGTAATGTTGTTTTTATTAAAGTGGCATTTCATCCATCTTTACTTTCTGAGTTCAAATTCTGCTGGGGTTGACTTTGCTTCTGCTTATTTTTATTTAAACTTTGTGAGAAAATATGGGTGTAAGAGGAATTAGATATAATATAGGAAAGGAAGAGAGAGAGAGAGAGAGAGAGAGAGAGAGAGAGAGAGAGAGAGAGAGAGAGAGAGAGAGAGAGAGAAAGAGAAGACTGTGCTGGTATGGGCATGTGATGCATTTGGTATTCCTTCCATTTGGATTCCTACATAACCCAAGTGGAAAGAACTTGCCAAAGAGGAAGATATGGTGGTGGTGGCACTTGATATCAGGACATGGATCCTCATGAAGCAAATGACAAAGGACTGCAACAAGTAGCAAGGCGTGTTACCAACAAATAATTTTTGTATGAATTTTGTAAATAGATTTCTACTAGATTCAGATATGGAAATAATTTAATAGTTTTAAGAAATAAAATCATCCACATAAACACAAAACAAAAACATGCAAGTGAATATTATATAAAAATAAAAAAGATATAATTTTAGAAAAAGGACAAATAATTAACTATTGAGATTATTTCCTCTTCTTGCAGAAGTGAAAGAATGAGGAATTCTTTCTATTTGGATTGCTAAGCAATCCAGATGGAAGGAATTTGGATTCCTCGCATATCAATATCAGCACAGACTTCTCTCTCTAGCATATTACATGTTATTCTGTTTATACCTATTTTTTTTATTTGATAAAAAAAATATTACATTATTGGTAATAAATATGTCCACCTCTGTTGATAATTAAAATTAAGAAATAAATAAAAATTTGATAGCAGCTAAACTTTATCAAGCAGCCACAACTAAAAGGCATTCCACCATGCCATACTGGGAATCTCTGTCCCCAATTAAATTTGTAGGATCTTAATTTCATGTTGTGTGTCTCTGCCAATTGCATAAATGTAGTTGAGTGGTCTTAGTTCTCTATTAGAATGTGAATGTCTCCAAAATATAGCTTCCAATATAGCCAGGCATTCAGCACAATAGTAGCAGTCAGCAAAGCCTACTTTGTTTTGAACAAGTTAAAAAAAGAGTAAGGACTACTTTTGGTCATGAAAGACCATGGGATTGCACATAGAAAGTTCTCTTCCAAGGTACAATCCAGGCAAAGTTGTTTAGGGAAGACCAGCAGTTGTCCATGCATACCAGCCTTCCCTCTCCATGCCACTGATGTTATCCAAGGGACAGATAAAGGCTGATACAGCAAGGCACCAGTGACATCGCAACTCATTTCTACAGCTGAGTGAACTGGAACAGCTTTACTATTTGTGTTGAGCAACAAAAGTAGAAATGAGTGGAATGGGTCCCTAAATCTCATTTTAGATCTTTTCTTCATACCATAATATACTTTTAGCAAAACTTTTTCATATCCTAACTATTTGGGAAGAGAAGGCTGATATTGAACAATACGTGGTGGTATCAAAAAGTCCCTGGACTAGTTCGGTAGCACACCAACAGATGACAGCACTCGATTGCATGCTCTGTAAGAGCTATTAGTGACTTTCATGAGGCAGTGGCCAGAGTGACATTGCTGTGTTTACTTCACAAGTTTTTAAATTTGTGTTTTTGTGATCACATGTATGCTGTGGTCTGCAATTTTTGCCTTGGACAGGAAGTTGGAACAAAGATCCATCATGAAATTTTGCATTAAACTTTGGAAGTCTGCTACAGAGACATTAAGCATGCTTTGGTAAACTTACAGTGAGGAGGCAATGGGCCGTACACATGCTTCAAGAGTGGAAGAATGTCCCTGGAAGACAATGAGTGATCTTGAAGATCTTCCTTAAACGTCACCCCTGGAAATGTTAAAGAAATTCCTCAGCTTGTTCATGAGAATCATCGGAGGATAATCAAAGACATTGCTGATGTTGTTGGTCTGTCGTATGGGTCAGTGCAGATAATCTTAGCATCAGAATTGAACATGCAGTGTATCTCTGTTAAGTTTGTTCCCTGCTTGCTGACCACTGAGCAGAAAGAACATCATGTCAAAGTCTGTCAAGATCTCCGTCAGCATGCTGCTGATCCATCCTTCATGTCAAGGATCATCACCGGTGATGACAGTTGCGTCCACTGGTATAACTCTGAGACAAAGTAGCAATCATCACAATGGAAGAGCCCTTCATCTCCATGGCTGAAGAAAGCACAACAGAGCCACAGCTCAATGAAGAGCATGCTCATCATCTTTTTTGACATCCACAGTGTTGTGCATCAAGAATTCATTCCACAGGGTCAGGACTGTCAATCAAGATTTCTACTGCAACATTTTGAAGCATTTGAGGGTGGACATTCTGCAAAAGTGACCAGATCTGTGCAACTTGAAAATTGGATTCTTCATGATGCTGCACCCTCTCACTCAGCTCTCTTCACTCATGAGTTTCTCACCAAAAACAGCATGGTATTGCGTCTGCACCCACCCTATTTGCAAGATTTAGCACTTGTGGACTTTCACCTCTTCCCATAGATGAAAATGCAGCTCAAAGGTTGCTATTTTAATACTGCTGTCAAGATCCAGAGCAAACTGCAGAAGGTCCTTGACTTGCTTACAGGAAACGACTTCCAAATCTGATTCCAAAGTGGCAGGAATACCGGAACCAGTGTATTGCTGTACAAGGTGACTTATTTGAAGGAGATGATGTTAAAACTTAAGTAAATAGTTTATTTTTTATTAAATATAATTAGCCTGAGAACCTTTTGATACCATCTTGTATTGTCTCAGATATATAAAATGATGTGACAGTCATGGTTAGATTGTTTTTGATCTGTTATCAAAATTGTTCATATCGCCATATTATAAAATGTCAAAATCTCATGTGTGTATATAAAATGTTTTTGATACAATTTAATCAGATTGCCACATGATAACTACATATTGATCCATTTGTTCAGTAAGGACTTTTGCTTCACAAAACTAAATCACATTGGTGTTGTTGTTCATGACCAGCAATTGTCAACATTAAAGCCATAGACTTGCTTCATCAGGAATTATTGGATCTTCTCACAAGCAGTAAACAAATTTTTTTAACTTGTTAAATCCAGAGGTAGGGACAGTCTAATCACTGCCTTTGTAGACCCTGCCTGCACTAGTGAGAGTGATGACTTTAATATTCTTATTTACATTTGATGGATATTTGTCCTCATCTTGTTTGTTAACACGTTTCAGCTGATATACTCGCCAGCCTTCATCAGTTGTCTTGGGGAAATTTTGAACATGGATTTTCATTCCTAAGGTATTTTTCGATATTATTATTATTATTATTATTATTATTATTATTATTATTATTATTATTATTATTATTATTCAGGTCACTGCCTGGAATCGAACTCAGAATCCTTGTAAGTCAACACAAGCAGGAAAGATAGGAGAAAGGAGGAAATTCCAGTGGGGTGACATCCTGAGAGGGAAGGATTGGGTCTAGTAATTAATGTGAGACCTGGCAGGATTTTCAACACAAGACTGTTGACAGAAGAGAAGAGTAGATCAGGAATGCTTGAGTGAGTGGTAGTGGCATGAGCATAGCTAGTTCTAAGATGCATTATAATAGCAGACGAATAAGCTGAGAGAAAAGTCAGTGCTGTTGTGGACTAGAAAGTGGAGTGTAACTGTGAGTGAGAATTCACCAAAAAGTGTCCCTTTCCTGGCTTCAGTCTGAAACACTGTAACAAGTTTCCAAAGATCAGAAATAAAACATTAAAACAATAAAATGTACAGAAATAAAACATGCAGCAACTTACCTATTCCAAATGTCAGGGCAATATTTCATTAAGGACTTCACCTCAGCTTTATAGAATCTCAATAATTCTTGGTGGATGAAGTATCTTCTAACCTTGAAGAGAAGATGTATTTCTTAACTGTGATAAAAACATGCTTCCACTTGGAGAAATCCCCAAACCACTAGGATAGATATCCAAAAGTTGGAGCAATTTTGAGGAAACTAGCTGAGTAATGTTGATGATGAAAGATGTGTGGTGTGATGATGTTCCTTTGTATGAGTAGCATTTGTGGTTTCTTGCTGTCAACAAGGACAAAATTAGTATATCCCCACTGGAGGATAATTTTGAGTTTTCTGTTCATGAAGTCAGTGTGGGCTTGACATGTCATGTTCAGATGGTGAATCGATAATACAAAGGTGAGGAATGTTAGGTAACAATGAAAGATAGCACCATCTGCATAAGAGTGGGTATTGGTTGAGGTTGTAAATAAGTCATTGATAGAAGGAAGAGGACAAGGGAGAAAACCAAACCCAAGGAAAGAGTCCACTTGCAGGAAGTAAAGGAGAGAAGGTTACCATTTGATCTGGCATTACAAAAGCTATAGTGGTAGTCACTAGGGAGAAAGAGAGATTCAAGGTATTGGTGGTCATCATTGCTCATAGGTATCCTCATTACCTTAGAAATATTAGAAAGGAGTCCAATAGGAGAATGATTGACAGGATCAGAGAAATTTCCTTTTTGGGGAATAGGAAACACTGTAAAAAGTTTCCAAAGATCAGAAATAAAACATTAAAACAATAAAATGTACAGAATTAAAACATTAATGTACATGATGAATTGCTGCAAATAATTTTATAATGTCTTAGATTATTAATATCATATTTAGTGCTTATGTGCTGAGGTAACAAGAAAGAGGACAGCAACACACCTGTTTCTGTCCTCTTTCATGTTACCTCTCACTCTTCCTCCCATTCTCTCTCTCCCTCTCTTTATTCTCTCTTTATCTTCTCTCTCTTTCTCTGGTTAGGTAACTTGTACTTCCTCTACAACAAGACAGCTATTTCTGTTTCTCTGTCTCACTATAACCTTCCATCATCTGAAACAAAATTACTCCCTCCAAGCCCCCTCCCCTCTCAGAGGATCTTTGTCTTGTAAGTTACTTGGTGACCATGCCAGTGCTGGCATCATGTAAAATGCATCTGGTCCACATTGTAAAGTGGTTGGCATTTGGAAAGTCATCTGACTATAAAAACTATGCTGAAACTGACTTTGCCTATGTTGGTGCCATATAAAAAGCACTCAATCCACTCTGTGGGGAAGTTGGTGTTAGGAAGGGCATCCAGCCATACAGACCATGCTAAAACAGATGTAGTAGATGTCTACCTGACTGGCTTCTGTCAAATTGTTCAACCCATGCCAGCAAGGAAAGTAGACATTAAACAATGATGATGATGATGATAATTTGCATTACATTTCTATCAATCTCAGACTGTATTTGAACTCAGGACTCAGTGACAATGTAGTCTTAACCATGCATAAATAAATACATTTGATAATGCTGGGAAGGTCGGGGGTGGTTAACTGTTTGAAATGTTGTGAAAATATAAATATTGTAACTATACCATATTTTAATATAAAATCAGTGCATGTGTTTATTATTAGCGTAATGGCCCACCCAACATACAAAACAATTTGTTTCAATGTACAATTTTATGTTAAGAATCATGTAAACCAAATACAAAAATGAAATAAATATTGTAGATAATCTAGAAATTATTTTTAAAATGGTGTAATAACATGGCTCCTTCTCAGCATCATATTGGCAATATTTTATTCTCTTCTCATCTGGAATAATGATTAATAGATCTTAGTAAATGTGTACTGAAGGTATCACTGCTGTGCTTATAGAATTCACCATGCTCATAAGTATTTGTTAGAATAAAAATAATGTAGTCAAAAATAAATCTTATTGAACATTGCACATAAAGCCTTTTTTACTCTGTAATTTAAACCCCAAATCCTTATCATGGCATTTATTGATATAATGAAATGCACTATTAGGAATTAATTTGTTTATTAATTTGTAAATAAATTGCTATACTGGTGATTAACAGATTTCAGGAATATCAATTGTTGAATTTAAAGAAAACCACATTTAATTCCTATGAAACCATTGAAAAGCAACATATATTTTATATACACATGAACACACAAATGTGTGTATGTATGTGTGTATGTATGTGTATGTATGTATGTATGTATGTATGTATGTATGCATGTATGCATGTATGTATGTATTTATGTATGTATGTATGTATGTGTGTGTGTGTATGTAAGTATGTATGCATGCATGTATGTATGTATGTATGTATGTATGTATGTATGTATGTATGTATGTATGTATGTGTATGTATGTGTGTGTGTGTGTATGTATGTATGAAAAATAAATCTATAAATAGGTTTTTAAATGTTTTATTTTCAAAGAAATGGAAAACAACCTTTGTTTTTATCAATTCTTTCTTTTCATCAAAACCATTTCAGAACTAAAATCCTTTCAGCACCTTCTTAGTACTTTTAAAAATGAATATTTTCAATACACTCATAACCTTCTTGATGCATGAAATGTTTAATGATTCTAATCCAATGATACAGAGTACAAAAAAAGTCTAATATGAAGAGAGAATGGTTTATAGAAGATTATAAATGGACCAGTGCAATACTCATTGATAAAGATAGTTGAATAAAACTTGAACACTCTAACTCACTGTCATGCTATATTCCAGAGAAAAAAAACAAATAAAACTTCAGTAAAAGTCTATCACAACCTTTATGCTTTTTTTCCCTTTTATTTTAGAATTGTACTCATGCATGTATTTCAAGTTTTAGAATAGTTACACTATTACTCTACACAACATAAGTACTGGATAAAATGGTTGGCAATAGGAAGGGAGACTCCCTTCGGTCACAAATGACCATGGGATAGCACCTAGAAAGTTACCCTCCTAGGTACAAGTCCCGGGCAAGGTTGTTTATGGAAGACCAGCAGTTGCCCATGCATACCAGCCTCTCCTCTCCATACCACTGATGTTATCCAAGGGAAAGGCAAAGACCGATACAGCTTGGCACCAGTGACATTGCAACTCATTTCAATAGCTGAGTCTACTGGAGCAACATGAAATAAAGTGTCTTGCTCAAGAACACAAACACGCAGCCCAGCCCGGGATTTGAACTCACAACCTCACGGTCATAAGATCAATGCTCTAACCACTGAGCCATGCACCTTCACAATAGGAAGGGTATCCAGCTGTAAAACATTACTTCAAGAAATCTGCCCAACTCATGCCAGTATGGAAAAAGGAATGCAAAACAACGATGATGATGGTGATGATGGTGATGGTGGTGGTGGTGGTGGTGGTGGTGGTGGTGATTATGACAATTATGATGATGATGGTGGTTGTGATGACTCACGTGCCAATGGGTGGATGACTGTAAAGCACTGGACAAACATTTTGTAACATTTAGTTTTTGTTTACATCCCACTAACTTCTCAACTCGAAATTTCCCCAGGTTGATCTTTTTTGTTTCCTCCTTTCATCTTTTCAAGATGAGAAAAATGTGCATCCATCAACAAATAATGAAAGGTGGTAACCCTGCATGGAAAAAGTTAAATGGCTAAAGCCCAACAATAGAATAACACAATAAAAAAAAAGAAGAAAAAATAATCAAAAATAAACACCTTGTAAGTCAAAATACAGATATGAAAGATACAGAAATAAGGATGTTTTCCATGGACATCCCTGATAATGGGATATCGGAAACAAAAGCAAACAAACAAAAAAATAAAAAAATAAAGAAGCACAACACAAAATTGTTAATTTTATAAATAGAAATAAATATACTTACATATGCATACATGTTTCTTTCTAAATAGCAGACCATTAAAAACAGACAAGGAGATTTATTTTCTCACAATGGTTCTCTCTTTGCATTTATTTATTACTTTCATTTTTATATGATTTTCATCTTAATATATCACTAGCGACATTCATTTATAAAGATGACACTGTATTATTCCTCGCAGCCAAATCTATCGCTAGTTAGATACTCTTCAAATCTAACTAATCTTGTTATTCTGACAAATGAATTAATAAATAACAAGGATTTCATTTTCTATTTTTATAATCTTCCTAACTGTCACTGTTTTGAATGTTTACTCAGTCAGTGGTTTACAACAATGATTGTTACTTGTCATCGAAACCTATGTTGACTCTTATTATCACATCTCTGTCCTGCCATTCTTCCTCTCCCTCGTTCTTTTTTGTTATATTTTCTTTTGTTCTTTCTTATGTAGCTTGTCTATTATTTATATATTCATCTGGTTGTTTCTTATAGGGGAGAAGAGATATCTAATAATGTTTGCACTGAACTGAGATTTACAAATGTAGAGAAGAAAAGTGCACACACACACACACACACACATGTACATAATCTTACACATGTTACAAGAATGCTGCATGTTGTGAATGTAGAAAAGTAAAAAGCTCATATATATAGACAGATACACATACACACAGACCATATATAGGATTATTAGGTTTATTAATTAGAAATATGCAAACAACACATTCACAATTCTATATTTAAGAGATGAGGAATTATGTATATTATTTACATTCGATGGATATTTGTCATCATCTTGTTTGTTGAACCTTCTTCAGTTGTCTTGGGGAAATTTTGAACCTGGGTTCTCATTCCTGAGGTATTTTCCATGTTATTATTATTATTATTATTATTATTATTATTATTATTATCATTATTATTATTATATTATTATTATTATTGTTATTGTTCAGGTCACTGCTTGGAATCGAACTCGGAATCTTGGGGTTATTAGCCTGCACTCTTAACCACTACACCATATGCCCGTGGGCATTCACAAATACATAACATATGCTGGTTCACAACATACTAATACAGTTGTGCATGTACACATATGCAAACTTATACTCACACAGTTGAACATGTACATGTATGCAAACTTATACACATACATAGACACACGCATACACATTTACGTTCATCCCACTCACACATGTACATATTTATGTTCCTCACCCACACACATTTGGACACTTACTCATCTTTGCTTGCTGAATGAACTAGAGCAATGTGAAATGTAGTATCTTGCTCAAGAATACAACACATCACATTGTCAAGGAATTGAAATCACAATCTTACATTCATGAGTGCAACACCCTAACCACTAAGCCACATGTCTCTGCAGAGTGAATTTTATAAATTCTATATTTACTTGGTATTTGGAATAGATCGATAGATAAAAAGGCAGAGCTAACCTAAGCAGGATTTGAAACACAAGATGAAAATTACATACATATGCTATATGGTAATGTGACATGAGCCTTGAATACAGTGGATTGTGAAGACTGGAAAGAAATGAAGCAAGCATGATCTGTTGGGTGTGCAGTGTGAACATGCATAAATGACAAAAATGCTGAGAGAAAACTGGACATAAGAAGAATCAGATGTAGTGTGTAAGATAGAAGACTATCATGGCATGGGCATGTGATGTGTATGGCTGAGGACCACTATATAAGGAAGTAACGATCGCTAAATGTGGCTGGATTTTATTGACAAGGAAAGCCGAATATAAAAAGATACAAAGTGGTGAAGGCTGGCCTTAGAACCCTAAGTATCATGAAAGAGATGACAAAGGCCTGGGATGTCTGGTGATATGCAGTCCTCAAGAAGACACCTCCACTGTGCCAAAACGGACTTCTGGGAGTACTGTTGGTATACATATTGCATAGATGCATGAATGGACACATCAGCTAAAATCACATCCTTACTCTCACCAAATCTGTTCCACTGCAGTTCCTGATACCACATTCTGTAGTCTGTTGATATTATCTTCAACACCAATGTGGCGATCTAGTAGAATCGTTAGCACACTGGGAAAAATTCTTAGTGGCATTTCATCTGTCTTTATGGTTTGAGTTCAAATTCTGCCAAGGTTGACTTTGCCTTTCATTCTTTTGGGATCAATAAAGAAAGTAGCAATTGTGTACAGGTGCTATTGTAATCAACTAGTCCCCTCCACAAAATTGCTGGCCTTGTGCCTAAACTTGAAAGTGATAGTGTCTTCAACATCCACGTGTCACATTGATCTCCTCCATCCCTTCACTGAACTACTGAATGGTTGGGGAACAGACATCTTACCACACAGATATGCCTGCACCTATATGTGTGTGTGTGTGTATGTGTATACACACACATATATGTATTTTGTATATATAAATATGTATATCTATATATATCAATGGGCCTGTGTTCTCCACCACCACTTGACAACCAGTATTGGTTTATTTACATCCCTATAACTTAACAGTTCAGCAAAAAGGACAAGTACCAGGCAAATAAAAATACTACTGGGGTGTATTTGTTCAACTAAGCCCTTCAAGATGATGTCCCAGTAAAAACTATAATATATATATATATATAGGTATACATACATACATACATGATGGCCGTCCACTCGTGACCGAGGAAGACCATTGCTGACCTTCAGGAACATTGTGCGCTCTAGGACTAACTTATATTTTGCATTTGCGGCTCTGTTGGTGGCTAATGAGCCCTGCTCTTGACAAGCATACACGACTGCAAACATTGCAGACCAAGCTTTCCCCATTCACTATACGGGCCGTGTGCTTTCACGCAGCTCACTTAAGTTCTTCATGCTGGATATGTGCTCTCTCAAAAGTTATATGGAGACAAGTGACTGAGACCTTAGGCAGTATATTGTGCTTGAGAAGACCTGTAAAGCCAAGTGAGATCATAGTCGTGGCTGATGCTGGTGCTGCATAACTGGTACTTGTGCTGGTGGCATGTGAAGAACACCCACTACACTCTTGCAGAGGTTGGTGTTTGGAAGGGCATCCAGCCATAGAAATTATGTCAAATCAGACTGGAACCTGGTGCAGCTTACCAGTTTTCAGTGAAACCATCCAACCCGTGTGAGCATTGAAAATGGATGTTAAATGACAATGATGATGATGATGAAGATGATGATGATATATTATGTAGTTGAGTAGGATCTTCAGTTATGGCTGGTCAGAAAGTTTCTCTTGGTTTCACATCTGCTATTGCTCTTAGTAATGTAGGTGACTCATGAAACCTGCTGGCTGGTGACAAATAACTTGACTGGCAATAACCAAAGCTATACTATTCAACTGCAAAAAATATAACGGCTCAAAAACGTTTTTGGACTGTACTTTTTTGTGGGAGGTTAAAGGACAACTGACCAATTATATATGCATGTGTGTGGTGTGTGTGGTGTGTGTGTGTGTGTGTGTGTGTGTGTGTGCATTTTGCTAGTGGTTGTTAATAAGAAACTAAAAGAGAGACAATACTAAGTATAATGGTATGAGTTTGCTAGACAAACATATAAAAAGTAAGTGAGTATCTGAATAAAATAATTTTTGGTGGTATGGCGATTATTTTAGATACATGCTAAAACTGATAGGGTCCTATCAGTTTGTAATAAACATAAAAAGGAAAATATGGGTCCTTATGTCTTTTTATCTTTGTAGTTATTTTTATTTTTCATTTCTATCTTAATGAACAGCTTTCAAGAGTTTTCTTTCTTTAACCAATTTGCTGTTTACTTGGTTTCTATGCAAAAAAGTGAGTTTTTTGATATGCAGAGAAGATCAAGTGAAAACCAACAAAGAGCCCTCCTGCTGTTTGTATTCCCTCTTTTCACTGAACCAAACTTTACTTACCGGAAATATTGTGCTTCACTTGATACAGTGATTCGTCTTCCATAAGTTTGTTTGTGCCTTGTTTGTCATGCAGCTTTTCATTCACATCCCCATTACTTAAAGCGTACCTGAAAAACCTCCAGATCTTTCTGGAAGTTTTACTGTCCTTCTTTTTCTTTTACTTTTATTTGTGTGTGTGTGTGTTGTTAACATATTACACAGTGTTTTACAAGAAAAATCAAAAACCATGTCGACAATTTATTCTCATGTGCCTTTAATCTCCTTTGCTTTAATTCTTTGTTTCTTTTGTTGTTGCTATTGTTATTGTAGTTTTTTTACACCCTCACCAAACAAACTGGATGTTGGTGAGGGATACTAATAAATAAATAAATAAATAGATAGATAGATAGATAGATAAATAAATACAAATAATGTACAATAAGAAGTGGGATGTTTTTTTTCATAATTACTGAGTCCTGAGAATCTAACAGCTAGAAGCAAATCTGAGAAAGAGATTATTTCTTCAAGAAGGAATGCTGTCTTTAAGCAACAGACCTTTTCTTTTTTTGGTTTTGTTGGTTTATATGTCTCTGTTTTTTTTGTGATACGGTTGAAATACTGAAAAAAAAAAAAGAAATTCTAAGAAAAACATAGACACTGCTGGGTTTAGAGTAAGAAGGGCATTTTTCTATTTCATTTAATAGCAATAAAGCAATTGGTTTCTAACAGGAGGAATCTCATCCTGCTAACAATAATAATAGCAACAAAATATAAAAAGGGACAACAACAACAGTAACAACTAGACAGTCACCACAACAACAATCAACAGCAATAATATAAAGAATGTCAGCAATAACAACTGCAGGAGTAGCAAGAAAAAAGAAAATGATAATGATAATAATAAAAACACCAATAGCAGCAGTAGTGACAAGATGATGGCATCAAAGAGGGAGAAATAGAAAAGCATCATCATCATCATTATCACCATCATCATCATCATCAAAATGTGTGAATATCCTAAAAGTAACAACAGCGACACTGAATAAGTAAATAACAGAACTACTACTACTACTACTACTACTACTACTGTTGCTTGCCGTTTCTTGCTTTGTTCTTTCAGTGAACTTTTCTCCAAAATTTTGTGTAATTTCTCACATTTAAATATTTGTCTTATTTAGAGCTTGGTGTTTGTTTTTATACTATATTTCCAAATTTTGTCGCTCTCAAGTATTTAATTTTTAATTTTTGATCACTTAAAAAATTTCCCAACATATTTAATGTCTCTTGTATTTTGTATTTCTTTCTCCCCACCGTAATATATATATATATATATATATATATATATATATATATATGTATGTAGTACATACATGCGTACATATAATATATATGTATATGTGTGTGTATATTACTCACTCATTTCTATTTTTTTTTCTCTATCACTAACATTTCTTCTTTTTTCTTATTTTTCTATTTTCTTTTCAATTTCTCTCTTACCTTTCACTTTCACTTCTCTCTCTCTCTCTCACCATTTCCTCACCTTTCTCTCCCCCTCACTATTTCTCTCTCAATGTTGGTCTGTCTGTTTGTTTGTCTGTTTCTCTCTCTCTCTCTCTCTCTCTCTCTCTCTCTCTCACACACACACACATCCTTTCTCACTTTCTCTTGCTCTTTCTCTCTTTGTACATACTTTTTGTATAGTTTATTCCTTCTGCTTTATCAGCTACTTTTCTCTCTTTCATTCAGTTTCTTAACCAATCAGTTCCTTTATCAGAAAAGTATATATTTGGGAAGAGATATCTACTCCAATTCTAATATTGTAAGAATAAAAAAGAAATATGAGAGAAAAGAAGAAATAAAAATATAAATAAAAATATAAAACACATTTAAAATACTACAAGTTGGATATTGTGTGCAACTTAATTCAAGATTATTAAATTTTTGCTAAGACATATTTTTTTCCTGTAAAAATTTACTCAAGAGTTGATGGAATATATCATATTTGAATGTTTATGAAGTCTTTCTTGAATATTATTGTCCTTTAGTGTAATTAAGATGTTATGACATGTGTTTGACACAGATGACTTAATTAGTGACATTTGAAAGCAAAGTAAAGATGGGCACAGGTGTGGCTTTGTGGTAAAAAGCTTGCTTCCCAGTTACATGGTTCTGGGTTCAGTCCCACTGCATTGCACTGTGGGCATGAAATACAAAACAAGAAAAAATACTGTAGCAAATAATAAAGACAGTTAATTCATTCATATATTTTGGAGAATGGCAGTGGGTATAAGATGGAGAAATAGTATAGATTATCATTTAATAATTATCAAGATATAGGCTTAGGAGCGGCTGTGTGGTAAGTAGCTTGCTTACGAACCACATAGTTCCAGATTCAGTCCCACTGTATGGCACCTTGGGCAAGTGTCTTCTACTATAGCCTCGGGCCGACCAAAGCCTTATGAGTGGATTTGGTAGATGGAAACTGAAAGAACCCCGTCGTAAATATGTATATATATATATATGCATGTGTGCATGTATATGTTTGTATGTCTGTATTTGTCCTCCCAACATCGCTTGACAACCGATGCTGGTGTGTTTACATCCCCATAACTTAGCAGTTTGGCAAAAGGGATCGATAGAATAAATACTAGGCTTACAAAGAATAAGTCCTGGGGTTGATTTGCTCGACTAAAGGCAGTGCTCCAGCATGGCTGCACTCAAATGACTGAAACAAGTAAAAGAGTAAAGTGTATATTATTTTCTGGTTTTAGTTACTCGACTACATACATATATAAATCTTATTGGCAAGATTTATATAGTAAAATCAATAAAAGCAGTACAGTGAACTTGTGGTGAGGAGTAGAAAATCCAGTGTGATGGACACAGTCCTTCTTCAGGGAAGAAGCTAGAAGGAGAGAAATTAATGAAAGACAGCAGAGTTCTACATCCTCTTAGTTAAAAAAAAATTGGCTGCAACTTAGAGGATGCAAAACTCTACCTGTATTTCATTAATGTCTCTCATTTCAACTTTCACCCTGAAGAAGGACTGTGTCCGAAATGTTGGGTTTTCCACTCCTCACTGCATGTCCACTGTTATCTTTTTATTGATTTTTTTCTATACAGGTATATAAATATATAGTAATACATGTGTGTGTGTCTGTTTATAGGTGAAGAATGGCAGAATCGATTTGTTTAAACAAAAAATACCTTGTGGTATTTGGTTTTGTACAAGTAACATTCACATTGATTTTTGCCATTCATCTATTATATGATGAATAATTCCCTACAACACTTCAAAGTAGTGTACCAACATGAACACAGTAGAGTGACTAAAACCAGAAAATAATATCTTGATAATTATTAAATTATAATAATCTATACTATTTCTCCATCCCATACTCACTGCCATTCTCCAAAATATCTGGGTGAATTAATTGTCCTTATTATTTGCTACAATATTTTTTTCTTGTTTCTGCTATTTCATGGCATATTTTTCTCCCATTCCCTTCAACCTACACATTTCTGAAAAATACTTGATATGAAATAATTTTTACAATTGGTATTCAACTATGTTTATTCTGCTTATCTCTATGCATTGTTACTGAGGTATAAATTTACTGAGACCAATTAAAGATAAAGCTAATTTTTTTCTTCTAAAATAAGTGTGATGGATAATTGAATTGATATTGATGTATAAAATACTATGATACTTTATGTTCTGAGTTCAAATTCCATTCAAATTGAATTTACCTTTAATTTTTTTTTCTGTGAAGGGGTGTCTGTGTGGTAAGTAGCTTGCTTACGAACCACATGGTTCTGGGTTCAATCCCACTGCATGGCACCTTGGGCAAGTGTCTTCTGTTATAGTCTCAGGGTGACCAAAGCCTTGTGAGTAGATTTGGTAGACGGAAACTGAAAGAAGCCCGTCGTATATATGTATATATATATATATATATATATATGTATGTGTGTGTGTGTTTTTGCATCTGTGTTTGTCCCCCCAACATCGCTTGAAACCGATACTAGTGTGTTTATGTCCCTGTAAACTTAGCAGTTTGGCAAAAGAGACCGTTAGAATAAGTACTAGGCTTACAAAAAATAAGTCCTGGGGGCGATTTGCTCGACTAAAGGCAGTGCTCCAGCATGGCCACAGTCAAATGACTGAAACCAGTAAGAAGAGTAAAAAGAGTAAAGAGTAATAATGTAAACACCAGTCAAGTCCTAGAGTACTATATCCTTCAAGAATACATTCAATATAGTCGACTCTATTCTTGAAAACATGCCTCAGGTTGGAACAAAAATCCATATTACTTTGCCATTATTATATTATCAATTAAGGTAGCAAGCTGGCAAGAACGTTAGCACACCAAACAAAATGCTTAACAGCATTTCGTCTGTCTTTACATTGAGTTCAAATTATGCTGAGGTCAGCTTTGCCTCTCATCCTTCCAGGGTTGATAAAATCAGTACCAGTTAGGCACTTGGGTCAATGTAATTGACTAGCCCTCTTCCCCAAAATTTCAGGTTTTGTGCCTTTAGTAGAAAGGATTATTATGTTATTAATTATAAGTTAGAGCTACATTTTATCAGGGTTCTTGAAGGAAAGAAATGACACAACAAAGTGGTAGCAGATGCTTAGCAAAGCAAAAGCTAATTTTGTTGTAGTAATGCACAATGTGTTAGTCTATGAATTATTTTTAGTAGGCAGAGGCATGGCTGTGTGGTTAAGAAGCTTGATTCTTAATCATATGGTCTTCAGTTCAGTCCCACTGCACAGCATTTTGGACAAGTGCCTTCTACTCTAGACCCAAGCTATCTTGCTGGGAAACAGTTGAGTGTTAGTGACAGGAAAGGCATCTGGCAATAGAAAATCTGCCTTGACTAATGTGATCCGACCCATGCAAGCATGGAAAAGTGGTGGCTAAATGATGATGATGATGATGTTAGTTAATCTTCCATACAGAAGTGCTTAAAACTTCAGGTGAGATAATGACAAACAGTAAAAAAATATTTGATGTGGTTAGAACAAAAGAATATGTAAAGGCAAATCAGGTAAAGGAAGACATAACACGAAACTTAAAAAAGGAAAAGCAGAGTAATGACAGGAAAAATACCTCATAAGATAGCAAGTTAATTAACACCAAAAACAATGAAATGTCTGTAAAATTGAAGTAAAAGCTGGGAAAGCTATCACTGACAGAGCAGAAAAAAAAAATTAGCAATAGTGGACTATGAATCCATTTGACCTATTTAGCAAAGAAATATATACAGGTAATTATCATTTTAAGCTGTGTATATTTGCCCCTTGTTTTAAAGAAGCTGATATTAAAAGCTGTGGAAGTTGGTGTTGGGAAGTAAAGCATGAGACATCATCATCATCATCATCATCATTTAGCGTCCGTTTTCCATGCTAGCATGGGTTGGACGGTTCTACTGGGGTCTGTGAAGCCAGAAGGCTTCATCAGGCCCAGTCAAATCTGGCAGTGTTTCTACGGCTGGATGCCCTTCCTAACGCCAACCACTCCGTGAGTGTAGTGGGTGCTTTTTACGTGCCACCCGCACTGGTGCCAGACAGAGCTGGCAAACGGCCACGAACGGATGGTGCCTTTTATGTGCCACCGGCACGAGGGCCAGGCGAGGCTGGCAACGGACACGAAACGGGGCGGTGCTGGCAACGGTCGCGAAACGGAAAGTTCTCTTACATGCCACCGGCACTGGTAACACATCTGCAATTTCCATTGATCGATTTCGATTCTGATCCTCACTTGCCTCAATGGGTCTTCACAAGCAGAGTTTCGACATGCCACCGGCACTGGTAGCACATCCGCAATTTCCATTGATCGATTTCGATTCTGATCCTCACTTGCCTCAACACGTCTTCACAAGTAGAGTTTTGTGTCCCAAGAAGGGAAGGTATGCATACGTAGACTGGCTCCATCCCATATAGAAGGCCACGGGTTGTGGACTCACTTGTCCTGCCGGGTCTTCTCGCGCACAGCACACTTCCAGAGGTCTCGGTCTCTAGTCATTTCCTCAGTGAGACCTAAAGTTCGAAGGTCGTGCTTCACCACCTCGTCCCAGGTTTTCCTGGGTCTGCCTCTTCCACAGGTTCCCTCAATCGCTAGGGTGTGGCACTTTTTCACACAACTATCTTCATCCATTCTCGCCACATGACCATACCAGCGCAAACGTCTCTCTTGCACACCACAACTGATGCTTCTTAGGTCCAGCTTTTCTCTCAAGGTACTTACACTCTGCCGAGTGTGAGTACCGGCATTACACATCCATCGGAGCATACTGGCTTCATTTCTAGCGAGCTTACGCATATCCTCAGCAGTCACGGCCCATGTTTCACTGCCATGTAGCATGGCTGTTCGTACACACGCATCATACAGTCTGCCTTTCACTCTGTGCGAGAGGCCTTTTGTCATAATATAAAATTTAGAAGAGGAAACATTCTAGACAAAGCAAAAAATATTAATTGGCAATATTGGACAATGAATTAACTGTATTTGAATTTCTAGTCTGACTGAACTTTTAAGCAAGCAGTGTTTAGTATATCTTCTTTAGTGCCTAAATGGTCTTGGAGCCAGCTGAATGATATATATATGTATATATATATATGCACACACATGATTGAGTAATTGTCATCATCGCTGTAATGTTCAATATTTCCTGTGTGTATGAGTTGGTCTGTGTTATTGAAGCAGATTTCTAAAGCCAGATGCTCTTCCTGTCACAGATCCTTACCTGTTTCCAAGCAAAGTAATATTTCCCCAAGGCTAGACATGTTTTCACAGAATATTGGAAATGAATGAGATTCCTTTTCAACAATCAAATGATGTTAAGACAAGGAAACACAAACACTCACATACAAACATACATACATACATACATACATATGTGCATGCATGCATGCATACATGCATACATACATACATACATACATACATACATAAAAATATACCTATGTTGAACTGTTGAGGAATTTACAGTTACTCTATCCAGATTACAAGTTCAGGTTTATACCTGTAATTATTGGGACACTGGGATATGTAATGTACTGCCTAAATACCAATCTTGAGAAATTAGGCTTCTCAAAACCAGAAAGGAAAAAGCTGATTTGAAGACTACAGATCCAAGCCATCACTGGAACCGTAAAAATCTGTAAAACTTGCCAGAAGTTTATCATTTAAATACCTATGAGCATGTCTAGACATGACACTATATACAGATCTGCACATATGCATACACGCAAAAATACAAAAATACCATGTTGCTGATGTTGAAATAAAGCTGAACAATGGCATACATACATACATGTATACATACGCATATGATGGGCTTCTTTCAGTTTCAGTCTATCAAATTCACTCACAAAGGTTTGTTTAGCAGGCCCATAATTATTATAGACGACACTTGTGAGAAAATTAAATAAGTGAAATAGGTGTCTAAGAAACCCCTCACTTTTCCACAGATGAAGGCTACCACTAAAAGCTCATAACTTGTCCTTCCTCAGTTTATAAACTGAGGAAGGACAAGTTATAAAGGTTTTGGTTATGAGGTTTTAGTGGTAGCCTTCATTTGTGTAAAAATGAGGGGTTTCTTAGAAAGTTATATGAGTCCCTTTATGAGGAAATGAGGGAACAATTGAGGGAGGAGATAGCAAACTCATCACATAGGTAAAGGTGCTACAGCAATGTCTAAAATTGGACTGATGTAAAACTGCAAGAAACAGAAATAAACAAATCCAAGTATTACATTATTCAATGTGCTTTCCTTTTTTAAAAGTTTTGTGTCATTTGAGCAGATTTGACCTGTTGTTTCTAGCAGTTATAGCTACCTTATAAAGGCATTCTCAGTGGTTTGACATTTAAAAGCAAAAGGGTTAAAACTATATGGTGAGTGCAAACAGAAAAAGAAAAAGCAAAGCATGAGGAGATTCAGAAGTCTGTAACAATAATTGAATCAATGTCTTCTGTTTGAAACCATACAAAGTTATTTATTTGACAATCCAATCTGGGTCACATTGAATGTAATGCATCAGGGTATCAACTAAAACCATGTAGGCTGGGTTTGATTCTTTTATATGTTCTTTGCATATAGTGTAAATACATAGATGTGTTAAATGTTCAGTTATGGATTAATCTTTATAGAATTATTGATTTAAGTAATAAATAGGTTTTAGAATAATTCAGTTATACAATTCTATTAACTTTAGTAAATCTAGATGGGAAAGCAGTTTAATTCTAATATTTTAGTGAAATTGTTTCCTGCAGCATTTTAGTTTGATAAATGAGTTGAAAGCTATGAAAATATCCTGATTTAAAAATCTGATCTGAGACTCAAGTATTAAAGGTTAATAGGATATGGTAATCACATATCTGCTGTCATTTGTGCAGTAAAATTATTGTGTGAAATATTGATTCAGTAATTAGCCCTGAAGTCAACCATAGCTGGATATAATATTTAAACTCCAAGCTATTAAGGCCAAACAGGATATCATTTATCTAGTCCAAACATTTTTAAGCACTATGTTGTGGTAAACTTGTGTACATATTATGATCAACCAGTGTGCTGTGAATTTTTGAGGAGAGATAGAAAATTTCATATGTTGAAAACTTGCATTTTTTTAAATAGCACATGTACATTTTTTTGCAGTAAAGTGTGATATGTGTTTCTGCCTCTGTTTTAAAATAATTATAATACATTGTTTTAATATATTGGGTCATCCCCTAAATAATGTGGGTCTTTTTTACTTCTTTTATTTTTCAAAATTAAGATAAACAAAGTTCTTTTTTAATATACTCTCCTTCATTTTCTACAATGCTCTTCCATCTATCTGTTAGACTTGCAAGGCCCCTCTTCCAAAATTCACTTGTCCATGACAAAAAATACTCCTCCAGTACTGTTCTGTCCTTGTCTACAGAATTCATATTTTTTCCATCCAAATGATTTTGAAGATTGTGGAATAAATAATAATCACATGGGGTAATGTCCAGCAAATATAGTGCATGGGGCATCGTTTCCCATTCAAACTTCTTCAGCCCTTGGAATTCATCCCCATTGCATGTGGCCAAACATTATCCTGATGAAAGAACACCTTTCGTCTTGAAACCAAGAATGGTCGTTTTTCTTCTAGTGCAGGTGTCGATGAATGATTGAACGACCAAATCCAACTTTCTCTACTCAACAGTTACGATGGGATTTTGTTCCACTAGGGTTTGAAGGATATTCTCGTCAAGCTCTACAGATCTTCCAGGACAAGTCTCATCTTCTCAGCTGTAGTTTTGGGCTCGGAATTTCTGGAACCACTCTTGACATTGGCTTATGCTTATTGTCCAGTCCCCATATACTGCATTAATATTCCTCAAACGTACAATTGCATTGCTGCCATTAGTGAACTCATAAAGTAAAATATACCGAATATGCTCCTTTGTCACTTCCATTATAACTTTGAAAAAATAACTGTTAAAATCGAACTGTACCCTTCAAAATTTGCACTAAGAATAAGCCAAGGTAAAATTACTACCTGCTTTTATAGCAAGCTGATGCAAGTAAATTTATCCCATCCCCTCTGACTTTTAGTTCATGCAATTGATAAAACTGCATTATTTATGGAATGACCCTATATATATAATAAAGGGGGTGAGCTGGCAGAATCATTAGCACACTGAGCAAAATGCTCAGCAGTATTTTTTGTCTGTCTTTATGTTCTCAGTTTAAATTTTGCCACAGTCAACTTTGCCTCTCGTCCTTTCAAGGTTGAGAAACTAAGTACCAGTTGAACACTGGGGTTGATGTAATTGACTTAACCTTTTCTGAAATTGCTGGCCTTGAGTCAAGATTTGAAATCAATATTCTTTTACTCTTTTACTTGTTTCAGTCTTTTGACTGCAGACATGCTGGAACACTGCCTTTAGTCGAGCAAATCGACCCCAGGACTTATTCTTTGTAAGCCTAGTACTTATTCTATCAGTCACTTCTGCCAAACTGCTAAGTTACAGGGATGTAAACACACTGGCATTGGTTGTCAAGCGATGTTGGGGGAAACAAACCCAGACACACAAACACACACACACACACACACATATATATATATATACATATAAATATATACGATGGGCTTCTTTCAGTTTCCATCTACCAAGTCCACTCACAAGGCTTTGGTCGGCCTGAGGCTATAGTAGAAGACACTTGCCCAAGGTGCCATGCAGTGGGACTGAACCCGAAACCATGCTGGTAAGCAAGCTACTTACCACACAGCCACTCCATACATATAATGGAACTTTTTGTAAATTGAGGGAGTGCCTAAACACTTCTCTTGCCTGATTCAATTCTGTAGACTGAAAAAAGTTGAAAATAAACTAGCCATGTCCATTTAGTTAGTGTAAACTTTTTAAACCACTCATTCTGCTTTGCATTATGTTCTAACGACAGATCTATAGTAGTTATGGAGAGTGTAACCTTGCTGTTTAACTAATACAATATAATTTATTATTAAAACATTAAAATAAAAAAATAATCATGTAACATAACATATTTAGAATTAATATCTAAAATTATTTGAAATTCAAATCATAGTAAAAACATATTTGAAAATATTTAATTAATTCAATATAATTATTAACAAATAAATAAAATTACAAGCATTCAGTTTATTATTATTGTATTTTTTTAAGTGAAGATTTTGTTGTTATTTTTGAAGAATTTAAAGAGCTGTGAAGAATACCAAAATTATTCATCTTATTGAGTGTCATTGTTAGAACCAGTATAACTGATCACTCAATGAATGCTACTGATTAGAAAATGTCATGTAATTAACACTATTTATCATTTTGAAAGTTGGATAAATAAATATTTATCCTGCATCACCATAGTTATGGAAAAATAATTGATTTAGGAGCATAAATTCACTTGCACTGGCATGTGCCCTTAAATAAAACATATTTCCTCTACTTCTTGTAGCAAATGTACCTAAAAATATAACACTCTAATTTCATAATTGTGTGTATTTAATTATTTACATTATTTATTTTATTTATTTATTTGTTTTTAATATTTTTGCATATGAAATATGCATCTGCAATGCTACCAAACATCCTAATATAAACGTTTTACTCTTTTACTTTTTTTAAAAAACTCCTCAGAATGAAAAGTATTCTGTGATAAACTAACTATTATAATTGTATACTTAAAAGTTTCTGTTGTTTTGTTTGAAATTATGCTACATAAGGGGAAAATTTTAAACTATTTTAAATAATGCTATGGCTTTCAATAATTTATAATATATTATTTTAACTTTCCCTATATTTTATCATTTTTTCCAAATATTCTAGTTGATACAGACCAAAGAAAAGCATTTAAAAATACAAAATGAGTAAAGAAAATATATTTTCAATACACATATGTATATCATATATATAAATGCACACCACACATGTATACACACATATATATATACACATAGAGAAGAATTCATGAACATATTTACAAGCACAGCAAAATGAACACACTGATTGTATTTGATACAGAGATGGAGACAGAGGTATATAAGAAATAAGAAAAAGATATGTAGATGTATATAAATAAATTTTGCTTATTGTACCATTTCGTGCATGTATATTATGAGAGTGTGTAGCAAAAGAGAGAGAGAGAGAGAGTGTGTGTGTGTAAGAGAGAGAGTTTGTGTGAATGAGAGAGAGAGAGAGAGAATGTGTGTGTGAGACAGAGAGTGAGTGTGTGTGTGTGAGAGAGAGAGAGAGAGAGAGAGAGAGAGAGAGGGAGAGAGTATATGTGTGTGCATGCATGTAATATTTTCTAATGTTAACACATAATTTGTTTATCTTCTGAGTGTGTTTGTGGGTGTAGTTTTATAGATTTGTAAACATATGTGAGCATGGGCACACTTATATATGTGTGTATTTGTGTATATCTGTTTTATATATATATATATATGAATATATGTATATGCAATGCATGTGTGTATATACATCTATGTGCATATTCATGTGACCCTCTTGCTGATGTTTTATTTTGTTTTCATTTATTTTTCGTTTATTGTTTGTTTTTAAGTAGAGGAAAATTATGAGTAAAATTTAAGGAATCAAATGAGCTGATCAATGTGTACAAAAATATATATGCATATCCTCCGTATATGCGAATGTGTGTGCATATGCGTGTGTCTATCAATCTCTCTCTCTCTCTATAT
>NC_042998.1:161870418-161890418 GCF_006345805.1 Octopus sinensis
GTAAGTACATATTTGATATATGGTGTTATTAGTAGTTAAGTGTTAGTAATGTAAACACTGAGTTTAATAAACCTCATGATGGCACGTGGCTAAGCAGGTAGAGTATTTGGCCCATGATCATAAGGTCAGGAATTCAATTCCTGGTAGTATGTTGTGTCCTTGAGCAAGACATTTTATTCCACATTGTTCCAGTTGACACAGGGCCAGCCTTGTCACACCAAATCTCCCTGAGAACCACATTAAGAGTATACATGTCTATGGAGTACTCAACTATTTGCACATTAATTTCACAAGCAAGCTGTTCTGTTGATCAGATCAAGTGGAACCCTCATCATCATAACCAACAGAGTGCCAGTTAACCAATCTCATAAATATCTGCCAAGTACATCAGATTACTTGCTTAACCCATTAAATCTGAAATTAAATTTCAAGGTTATTCTTGTAACAATGCTAAATAACTATTGAATGATATAGTTGGTATTTGCTTCAGTGAATTTGACATATCTCAATGGAAAATAGGTTCAAATAAGACATTACACAGCAAAAGATAGATTATTATATCAAGCTGCTTTTTGCAGTTAAGAGTAATGGAATTTTGAGTGGATGTAGCTGGTTTCTATAATAAAAGATTTAATTTATTTACATTATTGAAAATGTTATTCTTTGTTTTAAGCTAGTAGATAATTGTTTAGTAGAATATTGTGTAATTTTTAAAATCTTTGTCAAGTTGCCATTAAGATTATACTGTGATGGTCATCTTAAGGTTGAAGATCTGTGATTGTTAAATTCATTTTTTTGCATTTAGTTCTAATTTAGTAAATTTTTATAATTTCAATACCAATTTATTGAATCATTTTTATTTCATAAGTGGATTTTAGGATTGGTAGAATATTGGAAAAAATACCTTGTAATATTTCCTTACACTTCTAAGCATTCTTAGTTCGAATCCTGTCTACATCAGACTTTGCTTTTTATACTATTATCCTAGGTTAATAACATAAGCACCATTTTTAAGACTGTGCTACAGCTTGGTCACTGATCATTGCCATTGTCATTATCATTATTGTCGTCATTGTCGTTGTTGTCATCATAGTCATCATTTTAATGTCTACCATATGCTTGCATAGGTTAAGTGGAATTTGATGAAATAGATTTTCATGGTTAGATGCCCTTCCTAATGCTATATAAATGTGTGTGTATCATGATAGCTCGGTAGCCACTACACACATTTTTTTTTTCTCTCCTTGTTTCTTTTTGTGTTCCTTTCTGTGGAAGAGTGTAGGCTCGAAATGTAAAAGACTTTTTCAATTCCCAAGTGTTATACTAATATATCTGTTTGTTTTCTACACCACCTCTCTTCGTCTTTTGTTTTTTTCGTGAATTCTCCCCCTATATATATATATATATATATAATATATATATATATATATATATATATATATATATATATATATATATGTATGTATATATATATATATGTATGCATATGTGTATATACATATTTACATATAAGTGCAGGAGTGGCAGTTTGGTAAGAAGCTTGCTTTCCAACTGCATCGTTCTGGGTTCAATCCCACTGCATGGCACCTTGGGCAAATGTTTTCTACTAAAGCCTCAGGCTGACCAAAGCCTTGTGAGTGGATTTAGTAGATGGAAACTAAAAGAAGCCCATCACATGTATATATGTATATGAGTACATCTGTGTTTCTGTCCCTCACCATCACTTAACAACAGGTGTTGGTGTGTTTATATCTCCATAACTTAGCAGTTTGGCTAAAGAGAATGATAAAATAAGTACCAGGCTTAAAAAATAAAAATATACTGGGGTCAATTTATTTGACTAAAATTCTTCAAAGTGGTGCCCCAGCATGGCTGCAGTCTAATGAATGAAACAAGTTAAAACGAATAAAATAGTAAAAGAATATATATATATATATGCATATATATATATATATATAATATATATATATATAATATATATATATATATATATATATATATATATACATATATATATATATATATATATATATATATATATAATATATATATACATATATATATATATATATATATATATATTATATATATATATACATATATCTATATATATATATATATATATATATATATATATATATATAATATATATATATATATATATATATATATGTGGAGGTGCAATGGCCCAGTAGTTAGGGCAGTGGACTCACGGTCGTAGGATCGCGGTTTCGATTCCCAGACCGGGGCGTTGTGAGTGTTTATTGAGTGAAAGCACCTAAAGCTCTACGAGGCTCTGGCAGGGGGTGGTGGTGATCCCTGCTGTACTCTTTCGCCACAACTTTCTCTCACTCTTTCTTCTGTTGGCCTGCTCACTTAGCCAGCGGGGTGACATCATTTGAAGGCTAAAACAATGCAAAGCACATTATGACCAGCGATGTGTAGCAACATCAGATAGCCTGGTCGGTCACGGTGATCACGGTGATATATATATATATCAAATAATTGAGATACAGTTGAATTAGGTACTTAAGTTGAAGCACCAAGTCAGTCCTGTATTATCCGTGCAGTTTGAAGTAAGGTGAATAAAATCAAAATAAGCAACAGGATATCAAGAGGTGATGCAGTATGACTGTTTCAAGTGGCTCCATTTAATTGAATAATGTAATCATTACATCAATTTAAATGCAGGGATATCCTCAGCTGCATAAATAAATAGAATTTTTAATCAGTTGGATACATTAATATAATTTTACACAAATTCTCTAATAGGGCAAGAAGAGGGAGGTAGTCCATGTTGCTACTAATGTAGCTCAGAATTTAAGTGCTCAAGGCCTCTATGGGTCCTAATCCAAGCTTGGCCTTCTGAGTATCTTTTCCAATCTCTTGGATACCACTCAGCAACTGTGAGGGTCCACCTGTTGTCAGCAAACTTTGTGCCATGTTTAGCCCTACAAAATTTATGTTTTCAGTAGTCTATGATCACATCACTCACTCCGCTCTATTCTTGAGTTATTTCATTTTGGATATGCTCTTACAATGATATTCCTAGCATACACGTCTCCATAACCTTTTGTAACCTGTTGTAGCCAGTTCATGTTCTTCTCTCTTCATGGTAGACTATGACTCATTTGCATATAAGAGTGCAGGTAAGACGGTGCTATTGAAGATTCTGGTGCATATGGTATTGTTCAATTTTGCTTTATGCACATCCTTTATTGAGGTACATACCTTCCATCCTAGCCTTATTCTCTTTGAGATTTCAGCATCCATGTCTCAGTTCACATTCACTATGTGCTCTTAGGAGACACACTCCTTTACTTCCTTGATGTCAGTGGTTATATATATATATACATATATATATATATATGTATATCGAATTCCTACAATTATCTATCTCTCTATCTCTATATCTGTTTATGTATCAATGAATTAATATATTGATCCAGTTGTCCATTCATAAATCTTAGTCTTATATTTTATATATTTTCTTTTCATTATTTCATTCCCCTCTGTGTTTTTTCTTTATCTTTAACGTATTTTTTCTTGTTCATTTCTTAGTTTCTGTATCTCATTCTTTTTTTGCTGTCTTTTATTTCCTCATATATTTTTGTACTTTTTTTTGTCTTTAATTCTTCTACCAAAGATTTGGTGACATAGTCTACAATGCCTGGAGGCTATGTACTGATACTGCCTGTATGTGAAGGGATGCTATGTAAAGTTAATCTGAGATTGTATAAAACAGAAATCTGATAAAGCTTATAAAATGAAAATCAAAGAAGTTGTTAAAAGATATAGCTACTTCTATAATGTATTAAATAGATGAAAATATTAGGAGCAAATCAAAAGAAAATGTCAGCTAGTTCAATTACTATTTCATTGACCTTTTGTGTCTGAATGGAAAGATTCGGTTTTAATTAGTCTCCAAATATTAAAATTAGTTATGTATAACAATGTTATACTGATACTGTGCTGGAATATAATGCGGGAATACAATAATACCATAATTTAATTATTTTTAATCACAGATGTATTCTCTGTAGGGTCATCAGAGTACAATCAGATTTCATCTTTTTGAAAAGTTTTAGCAGAATGCATTCTTATATCATTTCGTGTCATTGTCGACTGACCTTTCAGATTCTGCCTGAGGTAATGGACAAATATCAAATGCATCAGTTATTATCTACTTTTAGGATGGATATCATTCATTCTTGTAGAAATTTTTTTTGCATTTGTAGTCATGTTGGTGACAAAAGGAATGTGACATGGTAATTTGATGTCTTTGAGCAAGACAGGGGACTTGTTTCAATCAACCTTCATGGAAAGCAAACAATGAACCTATGAATTAGTAATTAGTTTTTAGGACTGCTGTTTCTGTTCATTTTGTGTGTCTGTGTGTGTGTATGCACGTATGTGTGTGTGCATGTGTTTATATTCTTATGTTGTATAGAGTGAGCTTAGCATTAATCTTTTAAAATTTGTCTCACAACCAGCAATCCTTTGCTGCTCATTAAATTCCTTTTGCTCTGTCTTATACATGTGCACACCCACACAAAGAGATGGATAGATAGATAGATAGATATAGAGAGAGTGACACATTCATACATATATACATATGAATCTATAAGTGTAAATATGTATATATATATATATATGCCTATATATGTGTGTATGCATGTGTAAATTATTGATTTTGTAAATCATATGTATGTAATGTATGTATGCATTTATGGGTGCCTGTATCCATGTATGAATGCATATATATATATATGTATATATATATATATATATATATATATATATATATATATATATATATATATATATATATATATATATATATATGTGTGTGTATATATATATATATATATATATATATATGAAAGAGAGATTCTGTCTGTTTGTCCCACAACACATAGTTAAGACACTATCTCATTTATAAGCGTGGGTGTTTTGTCCACTTTCACACTTTAACTATGGTGATGATAATGATAATGATGGTGTGACCAGAGCTAAAGTACCAACATTTTCAAAGAATCAACACCTTTCAATCTCTCAACCCACCCCTCTCTCTTTCTCTCACTCTCTAATGACTGCCACAAGTAAAAATGAAAAAAACATTCTGGGGTCAATACGTCCAACTAGAAAATCTTCAAGGCAGTGCCCCAGCACGACCACAATCTAACTACTGAAACAAGTAAGAGGTGAAAAGAAAGAGAAGATAAAAGAAAATTACAAGAGTGGGTGTTTTGTCCACTTTTAAGAAATGGTGTCCCTATTTTTTATCTGTCTGTCACTCTCTTTTTCTCTAAAAGAACACACACACACACACATATCTGTATTCATTCTTGTTTCAGATATACCTATTTTTCTAACTTCTCCGTTCAGATATAAACATACAAATTAATTTCACATTATCAAAGACAATCTGACAGTGAAGACATATATGCACACAGACACAAATTCATAGTGAAATAAAAATCATCGACACATCAACAAAAAGACAACCACACAATGCCTTGTCCTACATTCCTGCAATATAGTGTTGGAATTTCAGTAAAAACACTGACATCATTCAGCATTTGTAAATTCATTTCACTACAACTTACTGATATTCCTTATCAAAAACATTTCTCATTCCCTTAAGCTACTCTTCTATATGATATACCTATTTTCCTTGCATTACTGTAACATAGTGTCTGAATTTCATTTCACTATTACTTACTGATATTTAATCATGAAAAAATGTCTCATAAAAAAAAGACCGTCACAGAAGGAACACCCAACAAATGTATGACATGCATCAGAAAACAACGATGAGACACACGCACAGCTTGCAGATCAGTAGCAGAGAAAGAAAGCTCGATGTGTATCTGAAACTGAACATCAAGAAAATGCTAGATAAATAAAATAACACATAGAACTCACTTATTATTGTCATATCATAAACAAACACAAGTTCATGTGTGATATTGATCTTCTTTCTGCTTCAATTATTACATGGTTTTCTCTTCTTAAAAATGTACACATACAGCAGGAGTAAATTATACATATAATAATACATTCAATGTGGCTCCCAATAAACAGTAAAAGTAATTACCCAATTGTGAAGTTATGAGCCAGGCTGTGTTGTAGGGAAGGATCAGAAGTGAGGGAGTGCACATGTCCTGTCAGAAGTGGGGGTTGTGGGCCCCACCGGAAGGGCTGCAGTGGGCATGTGGGGTTGGTGAGGTGCAAGTGGTCAGCTGGCAGTGGACAGCATATGAGAGCAGACCTGTTAGATGGTATAGTGGCAGACAGAGCACGTAGACGTTGTGAGCGACCTCTTCCATATAGAAAGATGGTACAGCAGCAGATAGAGCATGTGGACGTTGTGAGCGACCCTTCTAGATAGACAGGTAAGACTACCATAATGCTCTCTCTGCTTCTGTCTTTTCCTTCTTCACATCACAAGCTATTTCAGCTCAAAAAAAAAAAAAATTAAGGGTATGGTCTGGGTTTTGAACAAGACAGTTAGGTCATTTTGCGGCAAGGGAGATGTCGCCACTTAGTTGACAAAAATTAAGTTGATGGCAAGACTCCACGGTATAGATGACCTAGCGAGTTTCATACCATTGTACCTTAATGGATCGGCATTAGCACTATACTTGGAAATGGAGAAGGACCAGTTAAGTGCAGAAAAAATAGAAGTCCAGCTGATGGAGGCTTCTATAGAAGGGCCATTCATGGCATATGGTCGATGGGGAATGCAAAGTGGATGGGTGAATGAGTCGATGTGTTTGCCAACAAAATCAGGAGGTTGGCCAAACTTGCAGGATACAAAGACAAGGCACTGGAAGAAACAGTTAAATTAGCATTAGAATTTCCTGACCACATGTTGGTCGAACTGCAAAAGCTGCCGAATATTCACTCCATGGTGATGGGAGAGCTAACATCTCGGGCCAAAATCCTCGCGTCATGTTGCAGGACAATACTGCTAGCAGTGACTGCAATAATGAGGAGTCAACAAAGAGTGGCAGAGAGGGGTTGAACAAGGAACGTGTACAACCCTTCAAAGGGCAGTGTTTTCAGTGTCAGGGTTTACACCTGGTGAGAGACTGCAAGGAACCCAAGCCTGGAGTAATTTACTATCGATGCAGACAAACAGGTCACATCACTAGTGAATGCATTCAGGTAAATGGTTTAAGGGAGACCACTGTGCCGGTAGTCATCCCATCGAAAGAACAGAGGCACGTATACAGTCATTGCCAGTAGTGGACATCGTGGTGGAAGGAAAAGTATCATGAGCCCTCATAGACACGGGCTGCTCAACAACCCTAATGACTCCAGAGATGGTAGAAGAATGGAGTGGAGGGAGTAGTGTAAGGGCTGTTGATGGTACGGAAGTTGAATGCAGAGGGAGTAGCGATGTGGAGATGGTGGTACGAGGAACAGGATTGGAGTTGCATGCAATCGTGATCAACTGTGTGGTGGACAGAACTGATGTAGGATGGATGCTGAAGGAGTGAGGTAGAGTGACAAAGTGGGTGAGAAGACAACTGCCATGATGCAAGAAGTCTTGGAGAGAGTGACTGCAGAGGACCCAGTAAGAAGAAACTGGTATGTGCCCAAATTGAAGAATGGGATCATGTAGTGTGATGCTAGCAGCATACCAAAGAGAGTTGTCCTGCAAATTAGAGGTATCGTCATGGAGGATGTGGCCTGGCACAGGAAGGAGGATGACTGCAACCACATCAACGTAGCTGTGTACTATCAAGGTGGGCTGTGTACTATCAAGGTGGGCTGTGTACTATCAAGGTGGGCTGTGTACTATCAAGATCCAGACTAATTTGGCCACTGTACTTAGATGGGTCGGATCAGTGTTCACTGGCAAGTGAAGGGTGCAAGCCAAAGGGGGCACAGAGATGCTGATAAGATGCTGTTTGGGAATTCTGGGTGAGCTAGCTGTTGAATTTGACCTAAATTTGAGTGTGATGTTTGTGCCCTCTGAAAGGAACAGAGCGGATGTCCTAACCAGAGTAAAGAAAGCCTGGTTGCAGGAGTGACTGCAGTGTGTCGACTGAGTGACTCAGAGCTGAGGAGACTGCATACCATGCATAACATGGGGATGGACAGGACCCTGTTCCAAGCCAGGAAAGTTGACTCTGACGTGACCAGGGAGAGTGTACAGAGAGTAGTTGGGAGCTGCAACAGGTGCCAGTCCATTGACCCCGCTCTGGGTGTGCATGAGGTAGGAAGCATTCTAGTGGAACACAACTGGAAATGACTGGCAATGGATGTAATGCATTACCAGCAGGAGACATACCTCTCAAAAGAGATATTCTGACTATTTGTCCCGCAAACTGAAGCTAAAACCAGTCACTATCTCTATGATTTTCTTTCTTCCCTGTTTGTCTATTTTCCCTCTCTTTCTTTCTCTCTTTTCCTTTCTCCCTTTCTCTCTCTCTCTTTCTCTCCTCCTTCTTCTCTCTTCGTCTCTCTTTCTTTCGTTCTCTCTCTCTTTCCCTCACTAAAGGAACACACACACACACACGTGCGTCAAACATTATACTGAAGTAAGAATAAAGCACACACACATACATGTATATATATTCATATTTCAGTTATTTAATACCATGAGTACCCTCTCTTTTTTCTCTCTTTATCTCTCTTTCTGTCTGCCTGTCTGTCTCTTTCTGTATCTCTATCTCTCTTTCTCTCTATCTGTCTATTTTCCTTCTCTTTCTATTTCTTTCTCTCTCTCTTCCTTTCTCCCTTTCTTTCTCTCTTTCTTTCTCTCTCTCTCCTTCTTTCTCTTTCTTTCTTCCTTTCTTTCTCTCTCTTTTTTCTCTCCTTTCTGTCTCTCCTTTTTATCTCTCCTTTCTATCTATTCTTCTCCTTTCTCTTTTTGTTTCTCTTTCTTTCTTTCTTTCTCTCTATGTCTTCTCCTTCCAGCATCTATTGCTCTCTCTTCCTGTCTCTCTTTGTCTCCCTCTCTCCTTTCATCATCTTTCGCTCTCCCTCTTCCTGTCTCTCTCTCCTTCTGTCTCTCTCTTTCTCTCACTGTCTCTTATTATTATCATGTAATAAACAAACAGAACTTCATATATAAAAATGATCTGTTTCCTACTTCAATTATTACATATTTTTCTCTTATAAAAATATTATATCATTGCCATTACTACAGATAAATAAAATAACACATATAACTCACTTATTATTTTCATATCATAAACAAATACAAGTTCAATTATTACCTGGTTTTCTCTTCTAAAAATACACACATACAGGAGTAAATTATACATATAATAATGCTTTCAATGTGGCTCCTGATAAACAGTAAAAGTAATTATTGCCTGATCAATGACGGGTTTTACTGCTAGTATGTGTGTATATATATATATATAAGTTTTAGAAACAGTATCCAAAACTGGCTACTATAACAAACATGCTCTGCACAACAAGATATGAATTCAGTTTAACTTCAAATGGAAACATTTTGTATCACCTAGGAATATTTAATTTCTCTTTGAAGTAAAATAACATTTTATTTTTTTGTATGCTATGAATAAAGGTCATTTAAAAATATGTGAACACTGTTAAAAATATTATATTGAGTGAAAAACTGACCAAGCAAGAGCATTCTCTACTGTAGCATTGTCTTGTGGAAAGAGTATTGTCTATAAAAAGGATTAGTAATGATTGAGTGCTCTTGATATTAAACTAGGTTGGCAATTGACATTCATAGCTAAACTGAAGACACATAATTGGAAACATTCCATGATTTTTTAAACTGAACTTTTCTTTTGCATTTTACTTACATTTCAATGTGTTCTTTACATTTCATTACTTACACATTTAATTTGTCAGCCATTTTATTTCATACCTATGCTATACTTATTCTACTTGATATTCAATTCTATATTATCTTAATTTCATTTTAACAACTTTTTTGCTGATCTTCAATTTGTTTTTCCTTACTACAGCTTTATTTGTATCATTCTTTTATATTTCATCCCATCGTCTTTACTTCAGATTTATCAGCAGTTACCTGCTTCCTCTACTATTTTCCCATATTTATATCATTGCTGAAATAGAAGTTAACTCTCCCTCAAATCGCACATTATACCTTACAGAATACTGGTTTCAAATTTTTGCACAGAGCAGGTAATTTTGGGGCTGATGTGACACTAAAGAACAGAAAGAAATATATATCCCTCTCTCTCTCTCTCTCTTTCTCTAACTAAACCTCAGCCCCTCAATCTTTTTTGACTGATAGATGGTCATGTTAGTTGTCGTCTAGTAATACTGTCACCAAGTTATACTGTTACCCAGTTGTCTTATTGCTTAGCTTCCCTTGAACCCCCACACATACATTATCCAAAGACCATGATTTACATAATGAAAGACAGCTAGTAGTTTCTCTTTTGCTGCTTCAAAAGTCTGTTTCAGAATAAAAAGAATTAACAAGATGAATATTCATGACAAATCACTATATCTTATATTAAGATATTACAAAATTTCCTAGCAAAATGTAAAGTGTGAGCTTCAAAGTATGAATTAACATGAATAATTATATCACAATTCAGAAATAATTTAGAAATTATATTTATGCTTCATTAGCATATTGATAAAAAAAATGAAAAATAAAAAAGAAAGAAAAACTGAAAAATGAAGTTCACATTTCGTTTAGTAGTTCAATTCATTATTCCTTAAGCTGAACAGAGATGAGTCAATAGTGTAGAAGAAAATAAGGAAAAAAGAAACAAAAATGAAAAGAAGCTTTTTATTTAAATTCCCCACAATTCTCAATGGGCAGTATTTTTTAGTATCAATACTGAAGTCTAAAGGAATGCTAGCTTTGTTGCTTGTTGGACTTACCCACTGATACTATCTTTGCACTGTAATTGGAATTAAAGAACCAAAAGGCATTCTGGTAATCCTTTGGGTGTTGCAGCTTCTATGTTGTTTTTTATCTTATTCAAGCAGTGCATGAGATAAGAATTCTTTTGGTAATTTCAGATTTCATCAATTCTCACCTAAATACCAACTTCAGCTGTCATCTAAAATGTAAACAAATAAATCAGCAGTGATAAACAAAATAGACTTATTCCTGCAGCATTTTTTAAGCACGGTTCTTTTAAAACGACAGCTTTAAATATTATAAAACTGAACATTTTATAATTTTGGTTTAAAGAATTTTAATATGTATGCTGGTGTTACTCCTTCTTCATTCAACTGTTTACAGAGTTAATGGGAAATGGCTTATTGTTAATCTACAAGGTTGCAGTTTTCCAGCTTGATGCTTAATCAATCATATTGCAGGTGAGTATTGATTAGAAATGACATAACTAAATAACAGTTATGTCATTGCTAATCAATACTCAATATCAAATATTTTTGACCCAGCATTCACACTGTTACCTACATTGACAAGATATAACGAGAAAGGTAATTATTTGGATCATCAACATCATTACCACTAGCATTGTCCTCATCACCATCATGATCATTATGATCATCTCCACCCACCACCACCACCATCATACCCCCAACAGCAGCAGCTAAAGCATCTTCTGTACTGTCATGACTCGGCATAAATACTCAACCTTATCTAAACTAGTCATTTTGTTGGTTCACAGCAATTTCTAAACATTCTTCCTTTCTCATTCCTGGTTTGCATTGGTTTAATTCTGTGTTAACTGCGATCTTCTTCTCAGTTATTTGTTGATTTTATAATTATATCAACCAATTTCATTTGTCTATTTACTTATTTAAAAATATTTATTTGTTTAATTATTTTTTTGCTTCTGCCTTCTCAAAAACAAAGTTTCAGTCACACCACTATCTTAAATTCACATTAGATATTTTCTCAATATCATTCACATTCATTCTTTACTTCTTTTATTAAAATGTTGACAGAGGCACAGGCATAGCTGTGTGGTAAGAAGCTTGCTTCCCAACAACATGGTTCCAGATTCAGTCCCATTGCAAGACACCTTGGGCAAGTGTCTTTATAGCCTCAGACCAACCAAAGCCTTGTGGTTGGTTTTGGTAGACAGAAACTGAAAGAAGCCTATCATATATATAAATGTATTTATGTGTGTTTTTGTGTCTGTGTTTTTCCCCTTACCATCGCTTGACAAGTGCATTTATGTCCATGTAACTTAGCAGTTCAGCAAAAGGGCCCAATAGAATAAGTACTCAGCCTACAAAGAATAAGTCCTGGAGTCGATTTTTTCAACTAAAAAAACCCTTTAAGGCTGTACTCCAGCATGGCCATAGTCAAATGACTGAAAAAAGTAAAAGAATGAAAGAAAATACTTGGGAGAACATTATTTTCATTGCAAGTGGAAGATTCCAAAAGATCCTAGTTGAATATTTCATGATTTTCTATTCATTCGTCTGTAATTAAAAGAATTTTACTGTTTACCATGAAGTAATTAGAAGACAATGAATTAGGAAAGACGTGTAAATCATCATACCTGAAAACCTATAAGTAGGCAAACTCTATATAATGAAAACTGGTTTGCTTATCTTTGTAAAGAAAAATATTTTTTCTCGTTTTTTTAAAGAAACAGATCATCACACATTCTTTCTGACTTTGATATTAATTTCTCCTCTGAGTTGTCACCCAGACAGAATACTGATTTCAAATTTTGGCACCAGGCCAGTAATTTCAGAGAATGGGGTAAGTCAATTACATTGACTCCAGTGATTGACTGGTAATTATTTTATTGACCTCCCCACCCCAAAGAATGAAAGGCAAAGTCAACTTGGCAGAATTTGAACTCAAAACGTAAAGATAACTGAAATGCTGCTAAGCATTTTGCCCATGAGCTAACAATTCGGCCAGCTCACTTCCTTCCCCAGACATAATATTCAAAGACAATGTAATTAGTTATACATACATACATACATTGTGACCCCCTTCGGTCATGAATGACCATGAGATTGCACCTAGAAAGTTACCCTCTGAGGCACTAGTCTGGCAAGGGTGTTTATGGAAGACCAGCAGTCACCCATGCATACCGGCCTCCCCTCTCCACACCACCAAGGGAAAGGCAAAGGCTGATACAGCTTGGCACTACTGATACCCCAGCTCATTTATTAACGTGCAAGTGGAAGAGCACTCTACAGACACGTGTACCCTTAACGTAGTTCTCGAGGAGATTCAGCATGACACAGTGTGTGACAATACTGGCCCTTTAAAATACGGGTACAACAGAAACAGGAAGAAAAAGTGAGAGAAAGTTGTGGTGAAAGAGTACAACAGGGTTCACCACCACCCCCTGCCGGAGCCTCGTGGAGCTTTAGGTGTTTTCACTCAATAAACACTCACAATGCCCTGTCTGGGAATCAAAACCGTGATCCTACGACTGCGAGTCCACTGCCCAAACCACTGGACCATTGCGCCTCCATACATACATACATAAGTAAGTAAGTAAAAGAAATAGTGAATTGCAATGGACCAGCAATCTATCCAAAGAGAGATTTGTGTGAGCTTCTTAATCAAAAAAAAAAAGAAAAAAAAAGAAAACAAAAATATTCACTTCAATGTAGCTCAAAGTTGTTAGAAGGATTAACAATAAGGAATGTTCCCATTGTATTTGGTAAAATAAAGTATGTTAGAAATTGCTTGCTCACGACTTTACAATGTTTTATTTTTCATTTTCCTTTTGTCTATTTCCCTATAATTTTCTGGAATAATTACAGATAGTAATACAGCTTCTCTAACAGGTATATTTTTTGTTTCCAAAAGAATAAACAAAATTATTTGATATGTCTTTTGAGAGCAATGCCCAAGTGGCGAATAAGAGAATTGGGAAACATGAACAACATTGCTTCGTAAAAGTCTGATATTTCTCAGCTTTTGGTTTAGGAACAACATTTTTAGGGAATCTAAAATCAAAAAATTCATTTCATTTTATTTAATTGATAAACCAGTTGGATTATTCTCAAATGAAGCATATCAAGAAAGCAAACAATTTTGCTGAAGACGTATAGTCACAACACATTTCATTTTGTACTCAAGATTTGGGCGACATTTTGAAAGCTTCTCTAATTCTGTCACTGCATAATGAAAAGACAATTTTTCTGTTTTGGTTAAATTTTTGAAATAGTTTCAATTTAATTAAACCAATTGAAATTTCTGTTTATTCCCAATTACACAGTTATTATTACTATTATTACGTTTCTATTTGTTGTGTTCTTAGGCAAATATTATTATTGTTACAGGCTGTTGTTTATGATTCTGTTGTCATTAACTCAGAGATATCATTTCTAGAATCTATTTATTTTTGTTTCTCCTGCTGGTTTTATTTGTTATTAAGGAATTATTACTATTATTTTATTTTATTTCTCTCAGTAATATAACTTGGACGTGTCACCTTAGGCAAATGAGATTTTCAATGAAAATATCAATTATTATCTCTACTTCATATTTCAGTGGTTACTGTTAGGGAAGACATTTAGCTAATGATCCAGTGAGGGAACATCTGCATGGTCACACAACCTGATATCTTTCAAAGACATCTAAACATATTAACTTGATAAAGGACACCTTCGATAATGTAATTCTATATACACTTTGCCGGAGAAAAAGATGCAACGGTCATGACTGAAGGGCATTTTAATCATAGGCCTTCTCAACGGAGGCTTACCTGGGGCTAAACAAAAATAATTACAGCAACAACATTTAGCTGTAGAACATCTGAACATTTCTTTTAGAATATCAATGCAAATATCTTACTTTCAGAAACATTTAATGTATGTTTATGTTGTAAAATAGTAGTAAAAGTGCAATATATATATATATATATATATATATATATATATATATGAATATATATATATATATATATATATAATATATATATATATATATATATATATATATATATAATATATATATATATATATAATTTATATAAATAAGGATACGATTGTTATTTAAATACTGATCTTATCAGGTGGCCAGTATGGGAATAAAAACCTTCAAAGGTAATAACTATTATTAAAATTATAATTTAGGGTATCTAAGAGATACCACCACGCAGGGAATAACAGTCAAAACTTGACTTGAAATCACATTAAATGTTCATACAGTACCAGTGGGTCATCCCGAGTCGAGCGAAAGCCCACCCTGTGGGATTGGTCATGGTCAGGACAGCCCTTGGGTACAAGCCAACCAATTTGGTGTTGGCCCATAACTTGTTGCTGCGGATCTGCACCAGCGTCGATCCCGGGAGAGTATGACTACTTGGCAGTCCTGGTGGCATCATCCCACCCAAATACACCAGGTGTTTAGGTAAGGTCATTGTCGTGGCATCTGTCAATACAGAGTAGTGCGAAGGCGTTACTCCTGGTACTGTATGAACATTTAATATGGTTTTAGAGTCAAGTTTTAGCTGCTATTTCCAGTGTGGTGGTATCTCTTAGATACTCTAAATTATAATTATATATATATATATATATATATTGATTTAAAAATGGATGTGTCTATGTAAGTGTGAGTATGTATGTTTCAAAACTGATAAAAAGATTGGAGGAATGTGAAAGGCATCTGGAAATAATGAGAAATACAAGTACAGGGAGAAAGAAGTCAACAACAAAACTTACAATTGAAAGAAGAAAGACAAATAGCAAGAAAGAGGGAGAGGTAGAGAAAAAGAGAGCGTGGTAGAGGTAGAGAGGGAGAAAGAGAGTTATAGCAAGCAAATGAAAGAATATTCTGTGACCAAACAGTGATTGTAAGGGATGTATTACATGACCAGTGTGATGTTATGTATGCCAGTATCATGTAAAAGCACCTGTGCTTGTGGCATATAAGAAGCATCCAGCATACCTTGTAACGTGGTTGGCATCAGGTTGGGTGTCCAACCATAGAAGCTAGCCAAATCAGACTGGAACCTGCTGTAGGTCTTCTGCTTGCCAGCTCTGGTCAAACTATCGAACTCATGCCTGCATGGAAAATGGGTGTTAAATGATTATGAGGAAGGAGATGATATGTATATACGAATTTCACTTTGGCATAGCAATACAAATAACTAGTTGTTAGAACTAAATATACTTATGCTTTGGAGTAAGGCATTAGGTAGTTACAGAGAGTAAAATTAACTAATCAAGGACAAATGAAATGGCATCACAAATACACCTTCATTAGTTTACTAAAGTTTCTGCTATAAGAAGTGGCGTACTCAGAGCTGAATATCCATGCAACATTATATAGCTTCTTCAGAGCCATCAATGTCATTCATTAATTTGTATGTATATATATCATAATCATCATTTTAGCCCCAAATTTTCTATGTGTATCTGTAAGAGTGTGTGTTTGTGTGTGTGATATATGTATATATAAGTTAACGATGATAAATGTATACATATGTATATATAGCTGTGTTGATATGCGTTCATAAGGATGTCTATAAATTTGTCTCTGTATTAGAGTTCTTTGATGTCCCATAATCTTATCTCTCATTTCTTGCTTTATGGCTGTACTGAATTTAGCCTCTACGCTTGTTTAAACCCACCAACGTCACATTAGACTACAAAATAAACTGAGATATAATCTAGATGGCTTGCCTGGTTTATAGGCTATAATTTTCCAATGACCAACTTTAAAATCATTATTCTTATTCTTTATTTCCATACTTTTTATTTTTTAGTTTCTTCCTTTTTTCCCTCTTTATCTCTCTCTCCTTCTTTTACTTTTTGCTTTTCTTCTTTACTTGATTTTAGCTTTGACTCTTCAACTTATATAAAAGTCAATTTGAATTTTGTAATTTTATTTCTTAAGATCAATGATGGCATCATTTTTACTTGCTGTATAATTGTATGATTATAATTGTTATTTTGATGTTACATAAGAATTATTGAAAAAGCTGTAGAAACGGACATTTTGAAATATCATTGATGTCCTTTAATATATATATATATATGTGTGTGTGTGTGTGTGTGTGTATATAAAATGATAAACGTCGCCCTTTTCAAGCCTAGCCAGGCTCATGGGCCTGGTTTCCCGGTTTCTGTGGTGTATGTGTTCCCCCCAGCTGGACGGGACGCCAGTCTATCACAGCGTTACTCAAGAAACAGGAAGAGAGAGTGAGAGAAAGTTGTGGCAAAAAGTACAACAGGGTTCACCACCACCCCCTGCCAGAGCCTCGTGGAGCTTTTAGGTGTTTTCGCTCAATAAACACACACAACACCCGGTCTGGGAATCGAAACCACGATCCTCTGACCACGAGTCCGCTGCCCTAACCACTTGGCCATTGCGCCTCTATGTGTATACACACACACACACACACACACACACACACACACACACACACACACACACACAGAGCAGGTGCGGTGAATAAACTGTCATCTAAGTTACATAAAAATGAAAATAACATTGACATCTCATTTTAATAGATATATTTACCAAAATTACATAAAAATATCTTGAAATACTAAAAAGAGTAAATTTATTTAATAAAATCGCCATTGGCTTCAACCGCGGCCTCCAGATGACTTTGGAATCTCTTGCAACTATTCTGAACAATTTCTTTGTTTAAGTTGGTGAATGCTGCCATAATCCTTGCCTTCAGCTCATCTTTGATGTCACAAGGATGCCCCACACATAATAATCAAGGGGCTTGCAGTCTGGGGAGTTAGGTGGCCAGATGTTAGGGGTGATGTGGTCGCAAAAATTGTCTGACAGCCATGACTGGGTTCTTCTGCTTGTGCGGCATGGTATAGAGTCCTGTTGCCAGACATAGAGTGCTCCAGCAGTCACCCTCTTGACCCAGGGCAGTACTACCTCCTCCAGGCACTTGAAGTAGGCCTCCATGTTGCATGTGAGGCCTTGTGGGAAGATAAATGGTGGAATAACATCTCCATCACTAGTGATCACTCCAAACATCATGATGTTGACTGGATGTTTGATTTTTAGCACTTTTGGTATATGTTTTGGGGACACAGCAAGCCAATGGTTGTTCTGTGTGTTCACCATCTGTTCCTGGCAGAAACTTTTCTCTGAGAAAACCAAAGCAGGTTCAGTTGGAAAGAATGCTTGAGTTTGTTCAAAAGCTTTGTAACTCAATCTTTCCTCTTGTCTTTGATGGTTTGGGCTAAAAATTAGCCCTTTCTCACCTTGTATGAGGGATACTGAATGTCTTCATGTACTACCTGCCTGATAAGAAACTCAGACACTCCCCTGTCTCTGGTGATAGACCTGATTGTCTTGGGGGGATTGTTGTCAATCATGGGCTTGATCTCACCAACAGATTCAGGAGTTCTTTTCTTATCAGAACGATCAGAGTGAGTTTTCCAAGCTGCCATACCTTCATAATCACCATTAGACTCATCCAACTCTTTCCAAATCCTCTGCACTGTCCACAGATTGACACCCAAACACTCCGAATTGTTCATATTGGAGCTTCTCCCATGAATGCCAAACAGTACAGCATGTTGTTTCCAAGTTTCTGGTGAGTGAATTGTGCCATGGTGCTGGTTTTCTCACAGATGGTGCCCAACCTCCCCGCTATACAAAATCAAAAACAATCTGCATAAGCGAAATTAAAAATATAAAATGGCGACAATTTACCCATTGCATCATGTATAAATATATATATATGTATGTACATTCTAAGATCAATGAAGTACATAATTTTGTCAGGTATCACACCAACACCAGGTCCTTCCCTGTGCATTTATCCAAAATAGACAGTATTTTCAGTCATATTTCACCTCATGGACTTGGCTTTAGTGTAAGTACATCACCTAATGGTTAGGGTGTTGCACTCACAATCACTCGATTGTGATTTCAATTCCTGGACCAGATGGTGCATTGTATTCTTGAGAAAAACACTTCATTTCTCATTGCTCTGCAGGGTGGAGAGTGACAGAATTATTGGCACTTCAGCAGAAGTATTTTATTGCATATCTTCTGGCTTTCTACATTCTGAGTTCAAATCCCATTGCCCAGAGAAGGCAATGGAAATCACTCCAGCAGTCATCCGAATCTAAGCCTGGTAACTGAAGTTCCAAGGGATAGTATAAGTCCTTCCCAAGTCATGCTAGAGGAGATTCACATGCACAGAACTAGTGCAAGGGCAGGCCATTACTAGACTAGAACTTGACACTAATGTGCAGTAATATTGTGTGAAAATCTGCATGGTCTGTCACCAGAGAGCAACAATGTGAAACACGTGCACTCCATACTACACTTACTTACACTTCCTCTGTCTGATTGTTGTCTCTGACTGTCAGTCTCTTTTTCTATCTATCTCTCTCTCTTTCTGGGAACATATTTTCTACATCAATAACAAACATCTGAAGTCCATGCTGACTCTCAGTTACATTAAACTCACCACTCTGAAGCATCTGAAAAGTCTAATAGGGACTTACTCCTCATATTTGGTCTAAAGAATTAAAACAAGTTAAAGCTATAACTGTCAAATTGCCATAGTAAATAGTAGGATCTGAGAAAACTAGCAGGGGTTTGTGTCGACAATTAATGGATGAAGGGTGCTGCCTGAAATCTTAAACTTCCCCTCTTCTTTGTGGCATACCAATTCATACTTTTGAACTGTCAAATTACAAGATATTTGACTGTTATGACACTGTTTGAAGACACATGAGTTGTGTGTACTATTAATTTGAAACAGTAATAGTTCAAATATGGCATTTATTTTTGATGATTATTTTATTTTGACAAGAGTGAAAATGGCTTATGTTTAAAAGAACCCAGGTGCCAGCAAGCAGCAGTAGGTTTTCTGTCAGTAATGGTTTGAGTTAATTGTGCATACAGCTGTTTATCACTTACTGTGCTTCATACATACATACATACATTTGTATGTATATGCATATATACATATATGCACACATGTATATATGTGTGTGTGTGTGTACATACATATATGCACATATGCATATGTGTGTGTATGTATACATACATATATGCACATATGCATGCATATATATATATATATATATATATATATATATTATATATATATATATATATATATATATAT
>NC_042998.1:161892918-161970418 GCF_006345805.1 Octopus sinensis
AATAATTTTCCACTTTAAATCCAATTTTGTTATTTATTTGTTCCAGAAAAATTGCAGAAATGTTACTGAAGTTTAAAGTCTAATGAATTTTACTCAATCAGAAAACAGGATTTGGAATCTGGCCTTTTCTACATGACTCATGTCATTTTTGGCATGATAGCTGTCTATCATGAAATGAAAGCAAAATTATTAGAAGGAGGAGTTTTTATTAAACAAACGTGAATAAAGCATGATGACAACCAAAGTTTCAAAAACTTCTGAGGTTTCAATGAATAAAGTCATGTGAAATGGTTGAACAGACATGTAAATAATTTAAAAAGGAAAAAAATCAACAGTTTTGTGGCAAAAACTTGCACAAATCTGTCCCGATCAAGAGGCCTATCTGTTGAGGAAGTCATGCTCTGGTATGGAATAAATAAAAATTTATATAAGACGTTCTATTGTAAAAATTACCTGGCAACAATGGGCTATGTAGCTAGTATATATATATATATATATATGTATGTATCTCTTATTATAAAAGGCAGATTTTATCTGCCTCCCTTTGTCTCTTATAGAAATCTACAATATAGGATTTCTTCAATTACAATTTACCTAGCATTTTTAAGAGTAGAATGCATCGGGTTTTGCCAGGTCCACTTTTTAAAATTTCAATCCCAATTAAGCAAAATTTAGAGAAAACTCACATTGTGGTGTATGAGTCAAATGCTTCTCTTAGTGTGGTCTACAGCACACGCACACACATAGTGTGCAACGAATAAAGTGAAAGTAATTCACTGTGTGTGTGTTGACAGGTAGACAATAGAATGCGATGGCGATGGCGATGGCGATGTAATATTTGTTTCTGTCTATGACGCTGATAGATACATGAGTAAAATGTATGGGAAGTTAAGAGATAAGAGTGAGTGAAAATGTTCTTGGAAGAGAGTAAATAGCGAGAGAGTGATTTGAGGAAGACTTTACATTAAATAACCGTAGTGGCTTGTCAAATGGAGAGGAGTGAAAGGGTACTGGAGGAAATAGGGTGAGTGAGGAAGATGGCCCCTAGCAACCACACCTTTTAAGATATGGATTTCTAAGGTAGCTCACGAGCATCGTCACCTCATTCTACATGTCCCTGTAAATTTTGGAGCGAATCGGACGGGATAAAGTTATCTCTAAGAAACAGAAAGATCGCCCAAAAGTGTATATAGATATTTAAATGTATTTATATATTCATCTATACACACATGTATGTATAATGTGCGTGTATATATTTCCATAGAGGTAACCATTCAATCCATACAAAGTTTTTTAGGACGAAAATATTTATATATAAAAGAAAGGTTGTGTGTCTGTCTACTCCGATTTAGATTCCTAACTACTCCCACATTTTGCGATGCAGTTTAACCAAAACCGGGTATCTTATAGTCGTGATTCATATCGAGCCCTTCTGGGTATTAGCGCGCGTCTACGATGAGTCTATGATTTTACAAATAATTTACCATCATTTTTTTCCATTTTAATGCATATTTTTTTAATAAAGGGAAGTAACTCTCAAACTTCACACCAATATGCGTGCTCATATGCGACGTAATATCACATCACCAGCATTTCCTCACACCCTCCTTGCACTTGGCGAAGGCAAAATACCAGGGGATGAAAATGGTAATATTGCCATCGATTCCATTTGTAACATTGTTAAGACGCCTTCTGATCTCAGAGATGCAGTGTTCCCAGATCTACAAGCTAATTATCAGAATATGGATTGGATTGGCAAAAAGGCTATACTGGCCCCGAGGAATAAAACTGTTCACCATATTAATGATGAAATGCTAAAACTCATTCCTGGGGAAGTCTATGTATATCAGTCTATCGATACAACTCCTGACCCAGAGGACGTCATCAACTATCCAATAGAGGTACTCAATTCCTTTGAGCACCCCGGACTACCACCACACTTTCTCAAACTTAAAGTTGGTGCCCCTATAATGCTCATCAGAAATTTGGTTCCCCCAAAACAATGCAATGGCACACGTTTGATCGTTAAGTCCTTATCTCCCAGTGTAAACTTATATCAATATTTGCCTGAATAATCATCATAATTCAGTGCAATCATTAACAGTACTTTCAAGCAATTCAGCCCCGAGCAACGCCAGGCAATTCTGCTAGTGTATGTATATAATGCGTATGTATGTACATATATATGTATATATATATATGTATATATATATGTAATAGACTATATATTATTCATATAAAATACAGTGTACATTAAAACACATTAAGATTTCTGGTAAATTTGTTATAAATTATATAAATATATATATATAATCAAAATCAAAATGAAATTCGATGACTGGCATCCGTGCTAGCAGGGTGCAAAGAGCACCATATGAATGTGATCGTTGACAGTGCAGCTAACCGGCTTCCATGCCAGTGGCACATAAAAGGCACTATTCAAGTGTGATCATTACTAGCGTTGCCTTACTGGCACTTGTTCCCGTGCTAGTAGGGTGCCAAGAGCAGCATCTGAGCATGATCGTTGCCAGTACTGCCTGACTAGCCCCGTGCCAGTGGCACATAAAAAGCACCCACTACACTCTTGGAGTGGTTTGCGTTAGGAAGGGCATCCAGCTGTAGAAACTCTGCCAGATAAAAATTGGAGCCTGGTGCAGCCATCTGGTTCGTCAGCCCTCAGTCAAAATCGTCCAACCCATGCTAGCATGGAAGGCAGACGTTAAACGATGATGATGATGATATATATATATATAAGTGTGGCTGTGTGGTAAGAAGTTTAATTCCCAACCACATGGTTCTGGGTTCAGTCCCAATACATGGCATCTTGGACAAGTTTTTTCTACTATCACCTCAGGCTGACCAAATCCTTGTAAGTGGATTTAGTAGATGGAAACTGAAAGAAGCCTGTCGTGTATGTGTGAGTATGTGTGTGTGTCCATGTGTATGTCATTGTGTCTGTGTTTGTCCCTCATCTCTGCTTTTTAACTGATATTTACGTCCTTATCACTTAGCAGTTCAGCAAAAGAGGTCGATAAAATAAGTGCCAATCTTTAAAACAATAAGTACTGGAGTCAATTCGCTTGACTAAAAGATTCTACTAGGTGGTGCACCAGTATGGCCTAAGTCTTATGACTGAAATGAGTAAAATATAAAAGAATAAGAATAGATTCTACTGTGTAAAAGCGAAAGTTTTGAGGTTTCTGAAGCCTAATGGTTTCTAGAAATACATGATCCAAAAAAAAACCTTGATTAGATATTTACCCAGTCTATTCATTAAGCTATGGAAAACTGGAAACGAGTTAATGAAAGTAATAATATTGATTCAACAACAATGATTTAAGAATTACTCAAAACAGTTTTGAATAAATCATGAGTAAAGGAGATAATAAGGAGGTAAGTAATGGACTATATTATTGATGGGCAGCTTAATTCATCTGTTGTTGTTGTTGCTGTTGTTGTTATCGTCATTGTTGCCATCGTTGTCCTCTTCCTTATTTTCCTCTCCCTACCAATGTCGTACACCACTGTCCCATCATCATCATCATTATCATCATCATCATTATCATCATCATCATCATCCTCTCCACAGTTGCACCACAACTACTACCACCATCACTGTCATCTGCATTATCATCATCATATTTGTCATCACCATCGTCATCACCTTCATCATCATTGTCATCATCTATTGTCATCATAATTATCAACAGTCAGGCGCAGGAGTGGCTGTGTGGTAAGTAACTTGCTTACCAGCCACATGGTTCTGGGTTCATTCCCACTACATAGCACCTTGGGCAAGTGTCTTCTACTATAGCCTCAGGCTGACCAAAGCTTTGTGAGTGGATTTGGTAGACAAAAACTGAAAGCAGCCCATCACGTATATATATGTGTGTGTGTGAGTGAGTGTGTGTGTGTATACTTGTGTGTCTGTGTTTGCTCCACCAGCATTGCTTGCCACTGATGTTGGTGTGTTTACATCCTTGTAACTTAGTGGTTTGGCAAAAGTGACTGACTGAATAAGTACGAGGCTTGCAGAGAATAAGTCGTGGGGTCGATTTGCTTGACTAAAAGGTGGTGCTCCAGCATGGCTGCAGTCAAATGACTGAAACAAATAAAAGAATAAAGCCAAATTTTAAAAGTATTATGGAATACAGGAGCAGGTATGGCTGTGTGTTAAGAAACTTTCTTCCCAACTTCATGCTTCCAGGTGCAGTTACACTGCATGTCACTTTGGGCAAGTGTCTTCTACTATAGCCCTGGGTTGACCAAGGCTTTGTGAGTGGAGTTTGTGGCTGAAGCTGAAAAAAGCCTGCTGTATATATATATATATAAATATGCATGTATCATTTTTTTATGTCTGTTATCCCTGCCTGCCCACCTAGAGTTGCTCTACTAGAACTCTTCAATGTAGTACTCCAGCATAGCCACAATCCAATGACTGAAACAAGTAAAAGATACAAGATAGGAAATAGTTAATTTTTATTTCATAATCTACTATTTCTAATATTGGTTTCAAATTTTGGTACAAGGCAAGTTCAGAAAATATGGTTAAGTCAATTACATCAACCCCAGGGCTCAACTGGTACTTATTTTATTGACTCTCAAAAGGAGGAAAGGCAAGTTTGACCTTGGTGGAATTTGAACTCAGAATGTAAAGACGGACAAAATACCACTAAACATTTTGCCCAGCATGCTAAGAATTCTACCAGCTTGCCACTTTCATACCATTTCCAATATTTATCTTTTAAGTCATCTGTCTTTGTGTTCTGAGTTCAAATTCTGCTGAAGTCGACTTTACCTTTCATCCTTTCAGGTTCGATAGATTAAGTTCCAGTTACAAACTAATCGACTGCCCCGCTTCCCCCAAAATTTCAGGCCTTGTGCTTAGAGTAGAAAAGAATATTAATCTTTAAGATCACAAAAGATAATTTACTCTGGTAAAATTTTTTTCATCTGCTGGTGATTCAATAAAGATAAAGAAATTTCTTACTTTACTTCGTTTTTGTATTTGGTTTCTAAGATTCTTTATGTGACTTTGTGTGTTGAAACAAATCTTGTGTCCTGGGAGGGTCATTATGCCAGTTGTATCACATGCACTGGTGCATGTCTTATTATTATATAGTGTAATAAGACAGCAAGTTGTCAGAATTGCAAGCACTCCAGGCAAAATGCTTAGCAGCATTTCATCCATCTTTACATTCTGAGTTCAAATTCTGCCACGGTTAACATTGCCTTTTGTTCTTTTGGGGTTGATGAAATAGGTGCCATTTACATCCACCCTCGAAAATTACTGGTCTGAAACCATTGTTATATGGTGCCAAAATTTGAAACCAAGACATCTCAAAATTTCTTATTTCTTCTGTAGAAAGCATATTTGTTTTTCTGTTGACAGATGATAAAAATGATTCCAGTGGTCTAAAATGTCTTGTCAATTTATGTTTCCTTACTCTGTTGTCACATACAAGCAGTGGATTGGCAGATTCATTTCAGCATTTGATCAAATGTTTTATGGTATTTGTCACAGCTATGTTTAAGTTCTGAGTTCAAATCCTGACGTGGTTATATTTGCTTTTCATCTATTTGGTACCAGTAGAATAAAATGCCATTCAAGTACTGGGGTTGATTCAGTCGACTAACACTGTCTCTCTCTTTATACCAGTTTCAGATCTTATGTTAGACATATTTATTTTGTCATATATCAAGCTCTGTTATTTCTTATCTTTTATACATTTGGAAGCCCCCTACCTCTAAAAAAAAAAAAAAAAAACAAAGAAGACACTTGTAAACAGACACTTACAGAATACTTCATATCAGCCAAACAAGCCTCTAAGTAGATCTGCAGCTCCATTGCTTCCCTTGTGCAATGATAAATTTTTATCTTTCTCTGCATAAAAATATTTCTTTTAACTTATCTTGTGAATACATTAAAATATGTAAAAAAAAAAAATCATTTATTTCTTTTCCCTTACAAATTAAAAGAAGGTTTTTTGATATAGAAGCTTTCAGTATAAATATATAATTTTATTCAATAGCCGAGGAGTGTTATTCACTGATCCAATCACTTTTACCGAAGAAGAGATAAGCTATACAGACTTTTGTAGACACTCAAATATGCTATGACAATCCCTAGGTGCACCTATAACCTGTAGACAATATAAATGTAGGTTTGTCTGCTTTGATTTGAGGTTTATTAAATTTTTCTGATGCAGGATACTCCAGATAAAAATTCACTTTATAACTGTTTTCAAATTTTTTCACAATACCAGCAATTTTAGGGCTGGGCTTAGTTAAATTGACCCCCAGTAATTGATTGGTATTGTATTTTTCTGAACTCGGAAGGATGAAAGATAAAGTTGACCCCAGTGGTATTTGAACTCAAGACCTAAAGAGTGGGAAGAAATACCACTAAGTATTTTTCCCAATGCACTAATGATTCTGCCAGCTTGCCGCCTTATTACTTAATAACGTAAACATAACTGTTTTTGATCCGGGTGCATCCTACTATTGTTTTAACCTGTATGAAAGAGCCATCCTTTTAAGAACTAATCTGGTTTGTTTTGGTTTTACTATGGTGATCTGATAAGAATTTTCTTTTTTGTTTTCACTGCCAATGTTCTATCAGTTTTCAAACCAGTCCTGAAAAGAAAATACAACTTGCAATTTTCGTTGTTAGTAGCAGGTCAAACAATGAATAAATTACAAGTTTCAAATCAATAGATGGAATCCAATTAAATATATTTATACAAAACATCAGTCTAGGATTTTTTCTAAAGTGCTTCTGCATAAGAATATAATATCTACTCTATTCTGACCTCTAACATTATTTTGTTATATTGTAAAGGACAGTTAGATTTATTTATTTATTTACTTATTTCTTTTTATTTTTCTATTTATTATTATTATAATTATTATTATTATTTTCTTTTTTGAAATTTCACAGTGTGTAAGAAAAATAAAAATGTTTCTGGAAACAAAGAGAGTATGTACACTACTGGCATATACCAAGTGTACAGAATAAAGGTTGCTGAAATGAAAAGAAAATTTAAACCAAAACACTGGTTTGAAGACAAATTTTCTGAAAAATTTCTCTGCTTCAGAAACAATGCTTTTAGGAAAATATTTTCTGTATGTGTGAGTGTGTGCAATGTATTCATTTAAGGCTTTGTTTTATACCAGAGAAAACTGAACTGTTTAGAAGTAAATTATATAAATAGCCAATTATATTTTTCCTTTTCTGTTTACCAGATATTGATTCAATATTTCTCCACTCAAACATAACTTTTCTATACTAGAGAAATTAATAGATGAACATGCTGTGCATTTTCTTCCTTTCTTATGTCTTTATTTTATTTTATTCTGTCAGTGAAAAAGTTGAAAATATTTGTTTCATAAAGTCAGATTTAGTATTGTGCCAATTACTGAATGCAAGAGGCTATTTTATTTTGTTGTTATTGGTTACTGGCCAAAAACATGACTTATATTTAAATGACACAGGGTGTTTCACACACTTTGGGGGAAAACACACGACAACAACTGACGTTTAAACAGAAAAGTTGTAAGGTCCACATTAACAGACTCTGTCAATATTTCAATTGATCTATTTTTAAATTTGGTTGTGCTTTTAATGTACAATAATTAAAGCAGATCAGTAGCAGGGTAGCATAGTCGTATAAGGCAACCTGCCAAATGATTCTGAACCTTCACGCCAACCAAACCTACTACTTCAGGATTTACCATACACACATAAAAAGGAAGAAGAAAAGAAAGACTGCTATGATAGTATTCTCAATATGGAAACCAATATTAATAGAAGCTGGGCTGATACTTTAGCTTTAAAGGAAGTAGTATGAATATGTGTGTACAGTGGCATAGACAGGGAAACTAAGAGACCATATCTAAAGTCAGAGAGATTAATAGACCATATCATAAGCAGAGAAATTAAAGAGATTTATCTGAAAGACTACATTTGTAGATAGAGAAGCCATGTAACAATATTTATACATAGAGACTACGTGACTGTATCCATGGCTTGAGAGACGACAGTATTATTATACCAGTGTTTATATCAAAATAATAAACATTATCAATGCAAGGGACGATGACAGAATAAACCTAGATAAGAAAAAAAAAATCTGAGTATATAATCTGAAAGAAAGTAATTGATTGTTTATGTGTGGCTTTAAAAAAGGGTTAAAGCTGTATTAGAATAAGTGGTTGAGATTAATAAGTGGAAAAAAAACCTTTTGATTAACACTCATTTCAAACATGAAGTAAGTTATTGTTGCTTTGTTAATCCATTCATCATCATCATTGTCCACTTTCTGCGCTAGCATGGGTTGACTTTAGAATTTAACATTTATTTGTTGTCAACATTTTATTATAAGTTTTACTTCACTGTTCATCTGATATTAATTTAGGAGGGTTGTTTCTTTCATACTTGTTAATTTTAAAAACCTTTTTAGTCAGGAGTGGGGCAATTTCCATGATCCTTCATGACTCAGCCAGTTTGCTACCCTGTATTGTCTTTAATTTATTTTATTGACACACTAATGCCAGGGTTATTTATCTCTTACTTTTGGTTTGAGTAGACCAGCACTAACAAACATTTCAAATTTACCAATCTCTGTCTTTGGCTAATTTACAAAAGCAGATTTTCATTGATTCTGTTGATGTGATAATGTGCATCTGAATGTGTTCTCAAAGCAACTATGTTCAGTTCAGCTGTTGAGGCTTTAAGAAAAGCATGTAAGTAGATGAGTTACTTGATCAGGTTACAATTTACATTAATTTGTTTTAATATCACATATAATACATCAGTCATGCAATATATGGATATAGTATCACAGTCTCTGTATGTAAATGTTACTGTATGGCTTCTCTATCTACAAAAGATATTACATTTTGTGCATAAAATGCAATCCTAATTTCTCATCAAGTAAATAGGAATCCTTACATGTTGATATTGCTATGGTCAAGTGGTTAAGGAATCTAATTTGTAATTATAAAGTCCAAGGTTTGATCTCACTGTATAGTTTCTTGGGAAAATGTTATCACAGCCTCACACCAACCCAAGTGCTGTGAGTTATATAACTGGTTAGAAGGAAACTATCCAATGAATTGTGCCCATAATCCAAAGCCCAGTCATGTCACACATTGTGTCATAGAAATTCAGGTTGTGAATTATATTAAGGGTACACATGTCAGGTGAATATTCAGCTACTTGCTTATTGATTTAATGAGTCAGATGTTCAGCTGCTAAACAACAGAGGAATCCATCAAGGGGGAACCCATCAAGTATCATTCATTTGGTTATTTAGTAAGATATTTTGTGACTGTAGCCTCTCTCTTAGGATACTTTATTCATACTCCCAGCAAAAACCAAATTAAAGAACATCTTTCAGACATGTATTGAGTTGTTCAAAGAATATATTCACAAAATATTCGTTGACAAGAAACAGTAGTTTACATTGAAGCTTGTGATGTTCTGTTATAAATGGTGGTGTGGAAGTTGCTTTCAGTTTTAAAACTTAATAAAAAGATAAAGAAAGTTTCCCTTTAGAGTATATATTCTTTTGAACCCTTTTCATACGATAGTTTACAATAGTTGTATTTGTGTCAGACATGGAGCTGGTTTGTATTTGACCAGCAAAATTTTCCTTTTTATTGCAAAGATTGAAATCCTCTCCAGAAGACATGTAATTGCAAATGTTGCCAGGATGAATCACAAGATGGATTCCTCAAGCCAAGCAAACTGGCAGGAGACTTAAGGGTAGACCAAGAATGAGATGGTTTGGAAAATATTCAGGGTCTCAGTAACTCGCCCTTGGGAATCCTGTTGGTAAGCCTAATGATGGTTGCTTCTGATAGGATTCTATGGAAGAGACGTTTGACATCTCTATTCTCATGACTCTTCAGGAATAGTGCATGGAGAAGATGGATGGGTTAATGGGTAGTTGGGTGGATGGATGAATGGATGGAGATATATATATTTTGGACATTGGAAAATTCTTTGAATAAATTGTGGAATATAACATTGTGTCAGTGCCTTCTAATTTTCAGCTTCACACTGTCAAAATCTTAATAGACAGTCTTCCACGACAGCTTATGATCTATTTGATACCAATGTTTTAGTTTTTTGTTAAATATTGTTTTTCAGTTCCCGGAGCACTTGGTACTAGTTTGTGTAAAGTTTTTCTCTTAGATTACCATTTAGTTAGTGAATAATTAAGATCACATTTTAGGTACAAAAAGTAATAAAATTAAATGAGTAACTGTTTGTTGATAAAGAAGCCATATAACAATAAAAAAAGAATAATTAGTTGCCAATTTTAAAATGTAAAGTGACTTCTGCACTCCTCTGCATAATATCCTTTATTTATAGCTAATATCATTATGTTTTTTTAATGTTCAATATTTCATAAACAATCAAAGTTTTAGTGATATCCTTCAGAAATTTTGAGATGGTCTGAAATTTCTTAGATTGTAAAATTATTTCAAAACAAAGGAACATCTGTAAAAAGTATTTTAGAAGTTGTTCATAAATGATATCAGTACATTTGAAAAAAAAAAATTAGTATCATATTTTGGTTTTTGATGCTACCTTTTTAGTGAAAAGAAGTGAATAAATTTTACTAAAACAAAAAGGAGAGCTATATATTTTCTTTTTGTATCACTTTATTATTTTTACTTAATTAGCTTTTTTTGCTAAGCATAGAATTAATTTAAAAAATTTTCTTTTTTAAACACTAGAAAAAGAATTTTGCCTTAGTCTTTTGCACAATGATGTAGTTGTTTTATCACCATTGTTTATTTAGTTTTTGTCTGGTAAAAGGTTAAACTTAAAAAGCACTTACAGCTGTCATGATAATCTTATGCATATTCTTATTTCAGCAGATTGAGATATTGCTGAAACATATTTTTTTATTCCCTTTATGTAAATGAATACCAAAAGCAGAAATATAGCATAATAAAGAACATTTAAATTGACACTTATTTCATGTTTTCCTAAGGAAATGACATTATTGACATATAATATGGGTTGTCATCATTGTGGTCGTGATGATGATGTGATGTCAGGGGTGTGGGGATGTGGTCGTCGTAGAGGTTGATGCTTTTGTTTAGCCTCAGGTCAGCCCTAAATGAGTAGATCTGTACTCAAAAGCATTCTGGTCATGAACTTCCAAGGTTTTCTGAAAGTCATTCTCAGACTTCATTATACAATAAGTATGTAGGCATGTATGTATGTATGTATGTATGTATGTATGTATGTATGTATGTATGTATGTATGTATGTATGTATGTATGTATGTATGTATGTATGCAGCCCATATCAGAATATATGGTAGGTACATAATAACAGCTTTGGAACATTTTAGATCTTATTTCTAGCAATGTAGGGGTCTTGAAACCCTTAGTCACATTTAGTTGATGACTATAATTCTCACATACATACATACATACATACATACATACATACATACATACATACATACATATATATTCTATTTTCTCTCCCTGTTTATTTCTGTGTTCTTTTCTGTTGAAGAGCATAGGCTTGAAATGTAAAAGACTTTTTCACTTCCTGAGCATTAAACTAATACATCTGTTTGTTGTTTACACATCCGTTTTTGTCTTTTGCTGTTTTTTGTAAATTCTCACTATATATATATATATATATATATTTCATTATTCAGTGTCCTTTCTCCCTGTGTATATATACAAATATATATATATATTCATACACACACAAATATATCTTGAAATAGAGAGAGATGTGAAAGGAACAAAAAGAAAAATATATAGTGGGATAAGTTTATCATGAAAATTATTAGTGTGTCACTAAGAAAAGTAAAAGATTTATTATTCTTTGGAGATTGTCCTTTTTTACAATAGCGATGTTGAGAAGAAAGACAGGATGAGAGATGATAAAAATCTGTAAAAAACAAAAGAGAAATTGAGGTAAAAAAGCTCATGTGTAACTTGTCTGTTTACATATATATGTGTGTGTGTATATATATAGATATACATACATACATACGTATATATACATATATATATATATATATATATATATATATATATATAATATATATATATATGTATGTATGTATATATAAATGGGTATGTGTGTGTGGATGCACAAAAATGCACTCATCCTTACACTAAAGAGACCTTTAGTTAGGAAAATTATGATCTTAAGTTTGGTTTTCTTATACCTCTTCTTCACTCTAAAGAATCTGAAAAATAATGGAAGAGGTGCAGTATGAGGTAAATGGTAAAGAGACAGTTGACAGTGGAGGAGATAAGAGGCAACACACATAAAACAGACAGCTATTCCTAGTGTCTTTCTTCACGATTCCCGTAGTTAAAATAAACATGAGAGCTAGTTGTGTGTTTAATGTCTGCATTTAGCAGCAATTAAGCATCTGTTGTTGATGCTTTGTTTTACATAGCCGATGTGAATCAAAAAAGTCAAAACTGTATAACTCTTCTGTGATTTCCTGATTTTTTGTTTTTTAATTGTCATTCATCACTTTACTTTGAGAATGACAATTAACATTAGTTTACTCTCAGACACCATGGGGTAGCTTGCTTTCTCTTGTTTTTTTTTCTCAACAGAATATTGCAAAGCTTTATTTAGACATCTGAGTGCTGCAATATACAAAACTACCACCAGCACTGTCTCAGCAGAAGCCATATATATATATATAAATGTGTGTGTGTGTGTGTAGAGAGAGAGAGAGAGAGAGATACACACACATTCACACACATAATTACATATGAATTTATATATATATATACATACTCACATATATATATGTGTGTGTACATATGTTGTGTGTGTGTGTGTTGATGCACACAAACTCACTTATATACACATTCATGTATGTATTTATGCATACATACATACACAAACACACATGTATGCACATTCACATACACATGTACAGCTTTTGCTGAAACAGTACTATTAGTAGTTTTGCATATTTTATACACAAGGCACATAGTGTATTGGTTAGGGTGTTTGGTTCATCGTCATAAAATTATGAGTTTGATTCCCAGTGGTGCATTGTGTCCTTGAGCAAGACACTTTATTTCACATTGCTCCAAACCACTGAACTGGCAAAAATTAGATGTACCTGTATTTCAAAGGGCCAGCCTTGTCACACTCTGTGTCATGCTGAATCTCCCGCAGAACTATTAAGGGTACACATGTCTGTGAAGTACTCAGCCACTTGCACGTTGATTTCATGAGCAGATCAACTGGAACTTGTTGTTGTAACTGTTGTTACAACTTGTTGTTATAACTGATGGAGTGCCAGTTAGTTATAATTCTCAAGGACCAAATGGATGGATCCTGAAGAAGATACACCAACAATATTGCATCCCACATCATCAGTTCTGCTTACCAAAAGTGGCCCACTTGGCACCGTGCATTCGTAAGTAGTTACTGCAGCAGAAAGATGTGTAGATCATTGTAATATGCTGTATATAACTACAAAATAAATTTTGTGGCTGTACTAGTCTCCATACTCTTTATTATTATTAATATTAACATGTGCTCCAGACAATTTTTACCATCCAGTGAAGACTGCATGGAATTACCCATCGGACGAATTCATGGAGTGACTAACAATTCTTCTGTGATTTCCTGATTTTTTGTAATATGGGACAGATGTTAGACACTGATTATTGTGGTTAGCAGTTAACTGGATCTTAACCTAGAGCTAATAAGGGATCCACCCAGATAATATATTCCACCAAACTCGTAGCTTTTAAATTGCCAAATGCAAGACTTCTTTCTAAATCTTTTATCTTCTATCTTTTATCTTGTTTCACTCATTAAACTGTGGCCATGCTGGAACACCAACTTGAAAATCATTTAGTCAAATGAATCAACCCCATTGCTTATTTTCTTATCAATTCTGATACTTATTCTGTTGGTCTCTTTTACTGAACTGCTAAGTTGTGGGGACAAACACAAACAGAAACACATACACATACAAGACATATGTGTGTGTGTGTGTGTATATATATACATATATATATATATATATATATATACGATGGGCTTCTTTCAGTTTCCAGAAACATTTCTCAAGGGACATGCAGAAAGAAAAAAATGAGCTTCTTACAATCGTGAGCCAAACAAAATAAAAATGTAACACAGAGGAACTATCTTAGTAGAAGACTGAATATTATTAATATTATCTCTATGGCTCAGTTAACAGAACACAGTTGGAAGGAATCACTGCTTACATCTCTACAAGCAGTACATACTCTATACTGCTTTAAAATATATATATATCCTGGAGGGTCTTGTCCTAAACTTTGGCATTCAAAGTTACTCCAACCGCAGAACGGGGCGCCGCTGTGTGGTGCCAAGGATTCCAACAACAACAACAACATCACCATCAAAATACAGGTCCAGATACTGCAACAGCTTGGGTTTCAGAGGACCACAGCTCTTTAACATCCTCCCTAAATGCCTGAGAGACTTACATGGTGTGGATGTGGGTTTCTTTAAAACTAAACTGGATCTCTTCTTGTTGGGAGTCCCAGATGAACCTACCTCACGACAGGAGACACGGATGCGGGCAGCAGCATCGAACTCCCTTGTTGATCAAGTGCCACGTATCAGAGGTGGATTCACAAACTAGTGTAGCTCATTCAGCGGTGGTGCCCCAGCATGGCCACGGCCTTCGGGCTAAAACATTTTTAAGGATTTTAAGGATTTTATATATATATATATATATATATATATATATATATATATATATATATAGGAGCAGGAGTAGGTGTGTGGAAAGAAGCTTGCTTCCCAACCACGTGGTTCCAGTTTCAGTCCTACTGCATGGCACCTTGGGCAAGTGTCTTCTATTACAGCCCTGTGAGTTGATTTGGCAGATGGAAACTGAATGAAGTGTAGCATATGTGTGTGTATGTGTGTCTGTGTTTGTCCCTGCACTATCACTTGACAACCAATGTTGGTGTCTTTATGTCCCATAACTTAGCAGTTTGGCAAAAGAGACTGATTCTTACATAGAATAAGTCCTGGGGTCAATTTGTTCGACTATAGGTGGTGCTCCAGCATGGCCACAGTCAAATGATTGAAACAAGTAAAAGAGTGTATATATATATATATATTATATTCTCTGGTTATGGGATAAATATTACTTTTCTTCGAAACAGGTAAGGTTTGGCCACTGGAAAGGTAAACTGGGTATTGAAATGATGAAATGAGAATGAGGGTGTGAATGAGGCTGATGATCATGATTTCACACACACACACATGACACAGTTTCTGTTTCAATTCCACAGAATGGAACCTTGAAAAATTGTCTTCATTAACAGTTCAATTCCCAGTGGGTTGACCAATGTCTTTTAAATAAAACTATGGAGGTGGAAACTGTAAGGAAGCATGTTGTATGTATATGGATGTATGTGCGTACATGCATGCATGTGTGTGCATGCATGTGTACATGTGTGTGCATGCATGTATGTTCACACACACGTGTATGTGTTTTTGTCATCATGTGTCTTTGTATTGAAACTGCATTGGGACAGTGATACTGTTTATATCCTTCATATGTCCAGCAATGTGGTGATTCCCTGAGGTACTTGAAAAAAAGTAAGGGTTGCCACCAGGAGGGGCATCTAACTGCAGAATTCTTCCTCAAGACATCACATCCAAACCATGCCAGCATGGAAACAGCAGACATAGAAAAGACAATGGTCATGTTGATGACGAAGACAACGACAACGACGATGACGATGATAAGGATAATGATGATAATAATAACAATGATGTCATCTAATTGGAATCATCCTATTTTAATGAAAGTATAGTGTTTTTGTATTATTATTATTTTTCTTCTGAAAGTTTTCATTTGTTCCTTCTACATTTAACACATGTGTAAAGTTTTTATTGAACCAATTTCCTTTTAAGTCCAGTTTCGCACCACCAAATAGCAATAAGCTACAAAATAGATTATTGCTTATGCTTCTTATTATCTGTAAGAGGGGCTGAACTGAAAGAACATGACTGTCTTGTTATGTTGTTTGAATTACTTTTGAAAGAAACTTAGACACTTGTTTGAAATGTGTATATTTCAAAAGTTAAGCTTAACCAAAAAGAAGAGGTAGCTGTGAGGTTTGATTGGATTTAATTCAAGTGAAATGGACCCAAGAGAGGCTCGAGAAAATTGAAACCCTGACTTAAAGCTATTTGACTTAGTAGAAACAGTTAAGGTAATTGGTGTCAGACTGGAATAATGCAATTACCTGAATTTTGTAGCACAGTTGGGGAAATTGAGTTGCATCTGATGGAATAAACAAATTATAACATTGACCATCACTGACTTCTGCTGAAACAAATTTTAGTTGTCGAGAAAAAAAAAGAAGAAAGAAAAAAAAAAGAAACAGATTCATCAACTGTAGACAGTTTGTGAACCTGATATAGATAGAAGAATGTGTTGTGAAAACTTAATGTTTGTCAGCATTTTTACATGTCTGTGTGTGTCTGTGTGTGTTTTAGTATGGATTGGATATGTTTAACACACATGTGCATTCATCTATCTATCTATCTTTCTATCTATCTATCTATCTCTCTATCTATCTGTCTGTTTATCTACCTATTTGTCTATCTACATATCCACACACACACACACATAACTATGTATTGATGTATATTAATAAGACATTCGTTACCAACACACAGGGCTAATACTATTTTGAGGAAAATTTCTAATCCCGTTACCAACATTTTTCTGGAATTGTACTGTAATTTTTCCATACTACATTTATAGGGTGTCATTTTCCTACCAAAAGTGGAATGAAGAATAATCTCTATAGATTTCAGTCAAAGTGCTTCGTTGATGAAGAACCAATAAGGTAACAAATATAAAGAGAAAACTGTCCAAGGCAGCTTTCAGTGAAATATTGCAGGCATTCAAGTGCGGCATGCACTGCATAATAAAATGCCTAATGGCAAATATCTATTCTTGAGAGCAATACTTCTTCTTGATGCCCTGACACCAAATATCAGTGACTGAGCACTTTCTCTTCACACAGCCATTTACACTGAAAATCACCCTTGTTGATCCACTAACGTGTAAAATGAATGTGTATGGGTCATATTTAGCACATTGCATGAGAATTAAAGGTAAATAGTTTAAGATCTCTTTCTTCATATAACCAACGGTTTTATTCTTAGTTTTACTGCCTTTTGAATTGATGTCATTGATGGGCTTTTCGGAAAGACATGTGAAAATGCATTTGTTTTGTGTGTGAGGCAATTTATTTCATTAATATTCAGATTCACTCCTTTGTATATGAAATGGCTATCACTTAATTTAATTGTGACTCACAAATCATACTGAAAAATAGCTGTGGATGAAAACAATGTAAAAATAAAGTGAATATGTGCATCAGAATTTTAAAGTTGTTTGTCAGTGTGTCTTGTACAGCTTGTATAAAAGTAACATGCATGCACTAATCATTTTTGGTGCCTATGGAATCACAAGTAGACTCAGACACCTTCTTGAATCACTAACCCTTGGAAGTAGTTTGAGAAAGAGCTACTTGTTATTTCTAGCATTCCAAATTACTATGAAGAAGCTCCCTTGTTCAGTAACAGTTAACCCTTTAGCATTAAAACAGGCCGTATCTGGTGAAATTATTCTTGCTGTTTTATGTTCAAACTGGCCACATCTGGCCCCTCACATCTATTCTACAATGTCATTCTGAAAATGAAGTTATCTCATAAAAATATGAAAGCTATAAAACAATGGATTATTAATTCAAAACAATATGAATAAATAAACATTACAATTGACAGATTAATCTAAATGCTAAAGAGTTAAAAATTGCATTTTGTTTCTTTGAAGTAGCAAAATGAAACAACAAATATAAAAATAAATAAATAAATAAATAAATAAATAAATGTAGCCATATCAAGCTACAATACCAACATCTGATCTTAGAGAGTTCCACAGGAACTTGGGTTTTGTTTCTGTTACACTATTAAAGACAAATTTTATTTAGAAATCAAAGCTATTAAGTAACAGAAAATATTTGAAAGAAATTTTGTTATTTTCAAAGAATAAAGAAACATAAAAATTGCTTTTCCTTTAACTACAAAATTTTCTGGTTATTTCTGTAATGTTAGAAAAATAACTAAATATCTAGAAATGTCTTAGAAAGTGCCATTTAAACTATGATGTAACAGTAAAATGTTTTCACAACAAAGTAGTTCTTCCTTATAGTCATAAGATCTCAAGCAGGTAAGTCAAGTAAATCTTGTCTGTGAATTGGCATTGAACCAGCACCTCCCATTTCAAATTGATTGGTTCTTATAACATTTACTTGACAATACACACATTATTAAAAAAATGGTAACACAGCTAGGCAGCAGATTAAAAATAAGACAAACTAGGACTGTTGGCAAAATGAAGTTAAATCCACTACTGAGAGTTCTCAGCCACGCCAGCTTTGATTTATTGGCTGGACACTCACCAAATTTATATTTAGATCTAAGGGAAACCAGAACAGGTATTTAATTATTTACTGAATTTCATTTCATGTGTAAATGTTTAGGTGCTTCTCTTCAGATTTCACTCATTCATTTAGTTATGAAGTACAAAATTGTTTAGTCTACAAATTACAGCTCATACTTATGTCTTATTTTAATAGACATATACTTTTTGTTCACTTGAAATTTCAAACAATTATCTTTTAGACATTTTCCACATCTCTGGAAACACTTCACTATTATTATTAGTAGTATTACAGTAAGGCAGTGGGTTGATAAAATGGTTAGCACACCAGGGAAAATGCTTAGCAGCATTTCATCTGTCTATACATTCTGAGTTCAAATTCTGCTGAGGTCTTCTTTGCCTTTCATCTTTTTAGGGTTGATAAAATAGGTACCAGTTGAATACTGGGGTCAATGTAATCAACTTACCCCCTTCTCCGAACTTACTGGCCTTCTGCCAAAATTTGAAACTATATTAGCATGCTGGGGGAAATGCTTAATGGCATGTCATCTTTCACCTATGCTTTGAGTTCAAATTCTGCTGAAGTCAGCTTTGCCTTTCATAATTTTGGGGTCGATGTAAACAGTACCTCTCAAGCACTGGGGTTGATGTAATCATCTTACCTTCTCCCCACAAATTTCTAGCCTTGTGCCCATAGTAGGAATGATTATTAATAGTATTATATTAAGGTGGAGAGCTGGTAGACTGGCTAGCATGCTAAACAAAGTGCTTAGTGGCATTTTGTCTGTCTTTATGTTCAACTTCCACTGAGGTCAACTTTGCCTTTCATCCTTTAGAGGCCGATGAAATGAATACCAGTCAAGCAATGTGGTCAATGCAATTGACTACCATCCATCTCCGCCAAATTTCAGGCCTTGTGCCTATAATAGAAAGTTTTATTGCTAGTTTTCTCATGTGACTGAAGACCAGGATTTGGGACCCCTTATGCTACATTTCTGATAATAGCTTCTTAATTCATTTGCAGTTAAATCTTGTGGGGTAAAAATTAAGATTATTAGGCTGAAATTTGAAAAACCAAAGGATATCGACCATTTGAATGAACACAATGTTGTTTTAGTCTTTACTTGTTATATTTTAGATAAAGATATACTAATATAGTACAAATCAGGCCTCTGAACACAAATAAGATAGTCTTGGTTTCATTTCACTGAAAAAACCCCCTCAAATAGTCATGTCTGCAATGCTATGATCTGCATTATCAAAATATGCCTGGACCCATACAGGCCATAAATATGATGCAACATAATCTTTAATCTTTTATTTGTTTCAGTCATCAGACTGTGGCCATGCTGGGGTACTGCCTTGAAGAATTTTCATTGAATAAATTAACCCCAGTACTTATTCTTTAAAGTACTGGTACTTATTCTATCAGGCTCTTTTGCTGAATCACCAAGTCATGGGGATGTAAACGCACCAACACTGGTTGTCCAGCGATAGTCGTGGGGACAAACAAACACATACACATATATGACAGGCTTCTTCCAGTTTCCATCTACCAAATACACTCACAAGGCTTTGGGTGGCCAAAGGCTATAGTAGAAGTCACTTCCCCATGGGACCACACATAAGAACTGAACCCAGAACAATATGGTTGGGAAGTAAACTTATTACTACACAGCCACTCCTGCGCCTATAATATTAATATATTTAGAAAAAACGGGATTAACCTAAAAATAAAATATCAGATCTATTGCAATATCTTTATCCTCTAAGCCTTTAATTTATCTTGAAGCTCAAGCTAAACAAAAGTATAAATTTTGTGTAATTAATTCCTCATTTCTTGAAGTTATTTCACCATTTCCTTGACAATTGTTCATAATTGTTTCTATGAGTTTACTTGCTTTCTTCTCTGCAAATTACCTGGGCTATAAATGTGTTCTACACATTTTCATCCCTTTGGTTGAAGATGAAAGTAGGGTAGGACAGTTGGTGTGCTGATGATGACTGTTGAGACAGAAACATTAGTCCACAGCTGTCCTTTTATCTTCATACTATGACTGTATAGTAAGAAGTTTGCTTCCTAACCACATTGTTCTGGGTTCAGTCCTACTGCACGGCACTTTGGACAAGTGTCTATAACTATAGCTCTGACCATACAAAAACATATAAGAGAATTTTGGTATACCAATACCGAAAGAAGACCATCATATATATATATATATATACACACACACACACATATACGCATATGTATATGTACATGAGTGTGTATTTATCTATGTGTGTGTGTGTTTGTGTTTGTTTCCTACCACTGCTTGACAATTGGTGTTAGTTTGGTTACATCCTTGTAACTTAGCAATTTGACAAAAAGAGACCAATAAAATAAGTACCAAATTTTAGAAAAAGTATTTGGGATTAATTTGTTCAATTAAACCCTTCAAGGCAGTGCTCCAGCATGGCTGCAGTCCAATGATTGAAACAAGTAAACAATAGAAAGATAAAATATGCTATATAAATATGTTTGCATCTATGTATATTACTTAATTAGTTTTTGAATGTTTTGTATATTAAATAGAGTATAAGTAACTTATGCAGTTATATCATCATCATCATCATTAACATCATCCTCATCAGTATTCATTATCATTGCTTTAACATCCACTTTTCCATGCTGACATGGGTCAAACAAAATTTATTGAAGCAACCTTTCTACAGCTGCAGCATGCTTTTCAAAAGATGGAAAGCTCACAACATGAATTATCTTTGTGATAGATTGGTTGTATAGGGATTGATCCAGCACTAATCAACAACAGAAAACCACTACTGCTGCTGCTGCCACCACCACCGCCACCACCGCCACCACTACTGAAAAAGCCGGAAAGGAAAATGATTGCTATGTGATCATTGTTAGTATATAATTTCAAAATAACAGCAAGCAGTTACCATGGCTTATATATGAAGTGCTGAACATATGAATTGTTGCAAGATATTTAGGTTAGTTATCATTGCAGCATTTTTACACTTGAATTAAGTCCTTTACAATTAAAATATTTGGATCTTTTCACTTTGACCAGCAGATTTAAAAAGTAATATTTTGTAACTAAACACTTTTAAACTTCGTATACTGGTGGAATGTGTCACATAAAACATCTTTTTCTCTTGGCGTTCTTAAGAAAATTCTGTAGTTTGTAAGCTATTTGTTGTTAAATTTCTCGTATTTGGGCAATTTCAACCAATCAATGACGTCTATTGAGGTGAATACAAATACTGCTGCTGTTTGTCAACACGAAGTTCCGGCGGTGTATATTTCGTTTGTCACTGTTTAAAGAATTTTCTCAAGAACGCCAAGAGTAAAAGATGTTTTATGTGACACATTCTACTAGTATACGAAGTTTAAAAGTGTTTAGTTACAAAAAATAATTTTTTAAATCTGCTAGTCAAAGTGAAAAGATCCAAATATTCTGTTATCCTAAAGTAGTGAGGGTTGTATGAAATCTTGGAATTTATGTGAACTAGGTTTGGGCCATGATCTTAATAATTCTTGTTTGGAAATGCTTTAAAGAAAAGAAAGCTGAAATGGCCTGACCATGAAACAAGACTTAATGTCCTTGTGAAGGCCATACTTTAAACATTTAGCATTCTACCCATTTTGTGTTCGAGTTGACCAGATCAGAACTCTCACACCTACCTTACAATGTCATTCTAAAAATAAGCAATCATATCATTGCTATCCTGAAGCTATGAGATAATGCATGATTAATTCAAAACAATGTGAATAAAAAAGCTACATTTGACAAAGAAATCTGAATGCTAAAAGGTTGAGGAACTATAAACATAAAAAGAATTGGTAGATAATGGAAAAGATTGATGGACAAGGACAGAGAATGGGCTAGCAAATCATTAATGGAGACCCGAGTTTTTGTACACATTGGTGACAAGATGGAGGAAACAAGTGTACAGTATGTTATGTGTGTGCTCATACGATACCACTGGAAGGTGAAGCCAAGCAAACCAAGCCAAGCTACATCAAACCAGGCCAAGACTGGTCTAGCCAAGCCTAACTAAGCCACGCCTGTCCAAGGTAAGCCTAGCCTAGCCTAACTTAGCCAAGACAAGCCAAGCTTAGCCTAGCCAAATCAAGTCTAGCCTAGTCAAGCCAAGCCAAGTCAAATCTAGGCTAGCCAAGCCAAGCCTTGCCAAATAAAACCAAAGTACCCATGAATGCTCTTGTAAGAGTAGCTATATATCATAATAAATACATCTTCCCTAAAATCTATCACACTTCAAATAAATAAATAGAATTTAAAAAAAATTTCTAGCATCAAGCTCTTTGCTGTAGCATTCAAACTCCATTTCTGTTAACTCTTGCTCTTCAATAGATTTATGATAATCAATATTTTGTTCCACATCATCATCATCATCATAATGACAACAGCAGTAATATCAATTGTTTTATTAACATTTGTGTCATCGTTATTTTTATCATCCTTGTCAACTCTTCCATCAATGTCACTTCCACCACCACCACCACCACCACCATCATCATCATCATCTTCCATTATTTTCTGATCAATTGTATGCATGTTTGTGAAGAGTTGGTACTGATGACTAGGGTAACAACTATGAAGGTGATATTGATGGTGATGGTTATGGTAATGATGATGGTGATGTGATATGTTCTTTATGAATATACTTCCTTTCATGTATCAAACATCCGGTGTCACATAATTGCGACAAAGATTGACAGTTAAAAATCATTCTTTGAAATGAGATAATCAAAAATCAGGAACAAAGTCAATGATCAAGAAGACAGCCATTAAATAAGAATTGTTATCTGTCAGAAGTGTCAGAGTTTAACCGATTCTAAGGAATTTACTTTAATTCACAGAAGACATGTTCATGACTGCAATTTAAAAATGACAAGGGCAATGCTAAAGCTATTAAACAAAATTCAATTTTGATTATATTTATATACTTAAATATTTATATTTTAAAAAATTATTATCATTAAATTTTATTTCATTTATTATTTTTAAGTTTCTTTCTTTGTAACTTGACAATATTTCTGAGATTTTGTGACCGTTTTTCTTTAAATAATTTTTTTTATTTCAAATAGTTGGAAGCTTTTAAGCATTTTCTTTGTGAAGAAGAATTTAGGGTAACCAAGATAAAAGCATGTTTGAACTATAGGCTGCTATTTCAAAAATATTTTAATTTCAAAGGAATTGGCATGTGATTTCTGAGGACAGATAGTGAAAACTTTTTAACTTCCTTGCATAAAACCTCTGTAAGAATTGGAATCATTTTCATCACACATCTTTGGTGACAGAATCATTAGCATACCAGACAAAATGCTAAGCAACATTTTGTCTGACTTTATGTTCTGAGTTCAAACTTTGTTGAGGTTGACTTTGCCTTTTTTGCGGTTGATAAAATAAGTACCAGTTGGGCACTCGGGTTCATGTAATCTACTTACCCTCTCAAACGAACTAGCTGGTCTGGTGCCAAAATTTGAAACAAGTGTTAACAACTGAAATTAGGTACATTTGTTATTGTAAGAACCACTTCAGTACTGATTGTACCAAAGAATTGAAGTGTGAATGAGTAAGTGAGTGAAACAGAGAGAGAGAGAGAGAGAGAGAGAGAGAGAGAGAGAGAGAGAGAGAGGAGAGAGAGAGAGAGAGGAGAGAGAGAGAGAGAGAGAGAGAGAGAGAGAGAGAGAGGAGGAGAGAGAGAGAGAGAGAGAGAGAGAGAGAGAGAGAGAGAGAGAGAGATGAAAGTAATGAAGATCATCTATGCAAAAAGAGCATAAAACCTCAGTTTATCAGACAGTGGAATTCCTTTATTTCTGTTAACTCTTGCTCTTCAATAAATTTATGATAATCAATATTTTGTTCAACATCATCATCATCATCATCATCATCATTAACATCATCATCATCATAGTGACAACAGCAGTTGTTCACTAACAGCATCAACCAGTACAATCACTTGTAATCATCATGTGATGAGTGAGACATAATGGTTGTACAGGAAAATACCCAGACTGTCAAAGGAAACATTAACTCTTTCGTTACTGTATTTGTTTTGAAATACATAACTTTTGTTTCAAATTTCTAAAGTAATGAAGACTTTAGTAAAATAACATAATCATTATTAAACTGGTTTTTGGAACACAAATTAACATGAAATTTTAATGAAAGGTTTTAATTTGGGTTACTTTAAAGCAGGAAGTTGGTATGGTAGAACCAGGGGCAATCTGAGGTGGGTTAACACAAAACCATGAAAGTGAGTGAAGAAGGACTTCTATAAAACAATAATGATGCCCCTCCATTAAAGAAACAATGAAGAAGATGAAAAGCAGATGAAGAGCTAAAATAGTAAAACTACATCACGTAATATAGAAGGGTGGTGCAAAAATAGGTATGCATTAATGAAAAAAGAAAACATGTACAATACTCGTTTATTTTTAGCAAAAAAAATTTAAAGTTATGACAAAAGTACTATTATAGTTACGATAAATGTACTATGATTATGACACTGAAATATCAAAAATGAGGCTAACTAATTTAATGTGTGAAGAATTTTAATGATTTACGTATTATATCATTGACATGACACTTATTGTATACCTACTTTTGCATTCTCCTGTGTATATCTTTCATCTTGTTTTAGTTATTAGACTGCAGCCATGCTGGGACACCACATGAATCCAGTACTTACTTTTTTTAAAGACTGGTTATGGGGGCATAAACAAACCAACAGCAATTGTTAAGCAGAAGTGGAAAACAAATACACACATAGGTATACGCATAAACTCACACACACATACAATATTTATATATATATATGCCTATATATACTGATACATCTGCTTGTTTTCTACACCAACTGTCTTCATCTTTTTTTTTTTGTGAATTCTCCCTATTTATATATATATATATATATATATTGGCATATATGATGGGCTTCTTTCAGTTTCTGTTTACCAAATCTATTCACAAGGCTTTGATTGGCTTGGGACTATAGTGGAAAAGACTTACCAAAGGTGCTATGTTGTGGGACTGAACCTGCTACCATTGTGGTTGGGAAGCAAGCTTCTTACCACACCACCACACCTATATATATATATATATATATATATATATATATATATATATATTGGCATATATGATGGGCTTCTTTCAGTTTCTGTTTACCAAATCTATTCACAAGGCTTTGATTGGCTTGGGACTATAGTGGAAAAGACTTACCAAAGGTGCTATGTTGTGGGACTGAACCTGCTACCATTGTGGTTGGGAAGCAAGCTTCTTACCACACCACCACACCTATATATATATATATATATATATATATACAATTGTATATAGAACACTTTTTGATTTGTGTAATTTCTGATCATTTTCAGGTTCCTTATTTGTGAATGAGTACATAGTCTCAGACTAGATTCAGATTTTTTAAAAAAACCTGTTTTGCTAAACAAAGAATAATAGTGTTTCTTATCTACACAACCACTGATACAATATAGATATAAATACTGAAAATAAATTTTCTGAAGATGAAGTTAATAGTGCAGAAACTTATAATGTTATTAGCAACTCATCTCAAAATTTTCAATATTTAATAAAAATCATTTCTTCTTCTTGGCTTGTAAACCAATTTGACAATGATCACTTAGTTATGGTACACCAAGCAGTAATGACCATAACAAAAAGAAACAATAAAAAATGAAACAAATACTGCATGTAGAATAGTTATACATTATAAGGACAGAAAATTAATTTCTTTAGCTACTGAGAATAAGGGAAAATGGTTAACAGTGATTGAAATCTTAAAATTGTTTTCAATAGGGATACATTCCAGCAACTCTTTAGTGTTCAACAAGAGAATAAATACAAGCAAGTTACATTGTTGTAGTAAAATTTCTAATGAACTTTTTCTTTGTAAGTTTTTAATTTAGGTTACTTTAAGACGGGAAGTTGTATGTACCACATACAAGGTTCAAGAATGGGTTGTGTGTTTATGAAACTTGTTTTGCAATCACTTGAATTTGTGCTCAGTTCTACTGCCTAGTACTAGGCAGTAATGGAATTAGGTGAATTTGGTAGATGAAACTGAGGGGAAGCCAGTCAGATAGATATAGTCAATTCAAATAAACGAATAATAAAATAAAATTAAATTAACGGACAAAAAGAGGACATGCATAAAGAATGTATTAGTTTGACACTTGGCAAAAAGAGGAAGTTTGATATCACAAGCATAGCTCTTTGTCAGAAAGGAGAAAGTGAAAAGTCCAAAGAAGGAAAAGAAACTACCGACAGCATGTGTGTAGTATATATATATATATATATATATAGTTAAAAAGAAAGGGTAGAAACAGCACAAAAGTGTTTCAAGATTGTCTTATATTTATGTAAGATCTTATAACTTACTGGTTTTGGCAAAATAGACAGAATGAGTACTAGACTTGAAAATACGTACTGGCGTCAATCTGTTCAACTAAAACCCTTCAAGGTGGTGCTCCAGCATGGCTGTAGTCCAATGAATGAAACAAGTGAAAAGATACTTTTCATATAATTTCTTTATTAGTGGTTTGGAGAAAAGGAAGGAAGGACTGAGCCAAGTGATTAGTGAGTGGTTTGGGGTATATGGACTCAATATGAGGGATAATGGACAAAAATGAATACTTCAGAAGGGCCTGAGCTCATGTGGCAAGAGATCAACTAATTCTGAGGAACAGAGGCCATAGCTGTAATTGAAGAAGCAGAGTAAGTGAACCAGAGGTTGGAATGTGTCAGTGTGCAACTTCTTGCCAATTAGTAGAGCATTTTTTTTTTTAAATATGTGATTTAGCATGTCAGCTTGTTTATTGCAGCAGCTCTGTCCCAAATGTAGGAACAATATTCTGTTCTTCAGTTCAATTAAAAAGATATAATTTGACTCTGAAATCTTCAGCATTGGTAATGACCAAAGTAAAAAAGATGCATTTGTAGTGTAACAGTTTAATGGCACAAAACTAAAAGAACCAAGGAAAAAAAACTGTCATAGCTGAGATTATGAGAGAGAGGAAGGGAGAGAGAGGGAAAGAGAATGAGAGAGTGGAGAGAGAGAGAGTACACTGGTGTTATTAGTTGCAGTTATGTTGATGGAAGAGGAATTTGCTTTTATTGCTTCTATGGCTGCTCTTCCTAGTTTTCTTTTACAATACTGCAATTTTTTTTTCATACAGAAATTGAATTTTTCTTTCTTTCAAATTCAAATCCTTATTGTTTTGTTACATTAAAATCTTTGCTGATTAGAATTATTTTCCAGTCACTCTCCTTGCTATGTAGGTCAGAAAATCCAGTCAGGAATGCACAGTTTTTTTCTTCCTTTTTTGAAGTGGGGAGGAATTCATTAACAAAAGCAATATCATTATTCAATATTTCAGTAATTCCCATTAGGCACAATTGGATTCATTATTGCTGTTTGGTTCTCAGTGAACTAAGTCTGGCAACTAATTTAAATTTCTGTTTGGATGCAGCCATTTGGAAAAGTATGAACATCACAAATTCTCGTTTCTCTTGTTTAAACTTTTTACCATAGCTTCATACAATGAAAAAACAGAAATAATAATTATTACGAATGTTCTTGTTTTAGCATATTCAGTTTCTGATGTCACGGTGTTCTAGAAAGTTTTCTGTAAACTTAATTAATAATGCAGTTTCAATTTCCAGATAGATTTTTGTCACTTCATTTAAATTGCTAACACTTTTGAGAAAGGTAAAAATTACACACATTCCCATTTACTGTCTAACAGTCTCTAGTTTTATGCTAGTGTTCAAAATTATTAATACAAATAATGATATTGCTACAGACTAAGTGGTTTGTGATATTTAGCTAAGAAACAGTATTCTAAGATCAAATCCTGTCTATTTGCAGAAACTATTTTTTATCTTTTCTTTTATATTTTATTTATTTCAGTCTTTTGACTGCAGTCATGCTGGGGCACCATCTTGAAGAACTTTTAGTTAATCGAATCGACCCCCAGTCCTTGTTTTTTTTTAAGCCTGGTCCTTATTTCATCGGTCTCTCTTTTACCAACTGCTAAATTATGGGGATGTAACCTCACCAACATTGCTTGTCAAGTGGTAGTGAGGGGCAAACACATATATGAACACACACACATACACATAGATGATGGGCTTCTTTCAGTTTCCATTTACCTAATCCACTCACAAGGCTCTGGTCGGCTCAAGGTTATAATAGAAGACACTAGCCCAAGGTGCCACACAGTGGGACTAAACCTGAAACTATGTAACTGGAAGCAAGCTTCTTTCCACATCTATGTGAAAGTCTACTGAAGGAACTGCTCCTGTTCTTGGGTGGCAGAGTTAAACTGTTGTCCTTTTTAAAAACCTGCACCTGCACGCTAGGTGTCTTTCTCAAAATACATTCTGTTGCAGGCATTTATGTCAGGTCTTTGATTTAAAGACATGTGCCTCCTTTCCTCCAACAACTGGTGAACATCAGGGGCTTGTCTGTCTACTATACCATTGATATCTACAACCAGATTTCTTGTAAGTTTTGTAAGTTCATAAGTTTACTAGAAATAGCAACCAATTTCCCTTAAAATAACATATTTTCATCTTAAAAGGACTTAATGGATAATATAGTCCACATGTATTGTCCAAAAATAAGATGGAATGGTCGTGACTGGAGTGCTTTGATTATAGGTCTTCATGATCAGAATTGACCTTGGGCTTAATTGCAACAACTGTGTTAATGCTTTGTGATTATAATTTGAATATTAATGCTGAGTTCATTAGTATTGTAGAAATGCTTGGTGAAGCACTTTTTATAATGTTTCTGAAAACCTGTTTGAGTTGTCCTCTCTTTCGTTATGCTCTGAATAGAATATTACAAAAAAGGTGAAACATGGCAACCTGACAATTCTTCTTTCTTGCTTAAATAAAAACACTGGTAGATAAAAAGGGTTAAGGAATGTGGTCATATTTAGAACTTCTTTAAGAGTGTCAAAGTTATCAATGAGACATTTCACCAAGAAGGGTTTTTGTACTGAGTAGGAGTACTGGAAAAAGAGAAAAAAAAAGGCTCATTTTGCTATTAGGCATGACTTTATAAATATGACTACATTTCTTAACCGTTAAAATCTTTGAGTGTTTTTGCATATATAAGGAAGAAAAATTGTCTGGTTGTGATGTTCAACACATTTTTATAATGACATTCAGAACATAATTGAAAGGGGGAAATCCACACTAGCTTTTGAGAAGTAGAGAGTAATAACCAACCTTGCTTCAGGACATAACAGAATGTCTCTAGCAGCTCATGACTTCAAGACATGCTTGACTCATGTTTGCAATTTGCAGTTATGAACAAAATGAAATTAACAATGACAACTTTTACATCAAAAAAGTAAAGATTCCCTTATTTTGGAAACTATATATATTGAAAATCCTTTATGTTGCTGTTGTAGCTGATTATTCCATGTCAGATTTGATCCAGCTTACCATTTGTAACCCTCTCATCTTGTATTCAGAATCACTTTAGAAAACACATTTTTCGTTACATCTGAGTATCATTTGAGGGAGATGGTGGCTGGTTTTTTAGCATAGAGATTTTTCTTAAATTATGATCAGCTGAGCCCTCAATGGTTAACTTCATTAAAATACTTATGAATATTTTAGAGAATAACTTTGAAGTCATTTGAAAATGGTAAAGTAGGGAACAGGAAGTAAGAAATTATTGTTCATCCTTAAATCTGTTCTGATCAAACAAACCTACAATCTCAAAGTATGCCATCCATAAAAATCCCCTTATTCAATAAGTCAATCTGTGTTTTTTTTTTATTATATTTTTGTCCTTTTAAAGACAGTAGTATATGATTTGAGTGTTATTTAACTGATATTTCTAGCAGAATGAGCACCCGCAATGAGGCAGCTCCCTCGATGGCTCAGGAAGTAAAGAGTATTTTTAATATCAAGATAACGTTCTATAATATTTAAATATTTTCTTCTCTGCCCCAGCAAATACTATTCACTAATTTTAAAAAGAAGTTATTTGAATTCTGTTACCCAGGCAGGAAGTGGTACCTTTGATCAGCCATCTTTTTCTAATCTGCATATGAATTATGGATAAAAGAGAAGAAAGACCCTTTCTTTCAAAATAATATTTTCATCATATGATTTTCTCTTCTCAAAAAAATAAAAATGAAAATAAAAGGAAAAAAAACAGGAGCAGCTACATCCATAAAATTTTAATTAAAGTGGAATATAGAAGTCAAATAAAATGGTTGATTGGCTTTGTTTAAAAATTTATACAATATCACAGACTATATGTATATGTCAGAGTGTGTTCGTTTCTGTGTGTTTGTGCTTTTGTGTATGTGTGTGTGTGTGAATGTGTGTGTGTGCGTGCATGTGCGTGTGTGTGCCCATGCATATATGTATATACATATATATATGGATATATATCGTTCACACACTTGCACAGATTTACATACACACATTCTTGTTTATATGCTCATATTCATATGTTATATATATATATATATATATATTTATTTATTTATATGTATGTACGCACACACGCATATATACATACATAGATACAGATACAAATAGAGATATATAATATAGATATATGTATTTGTGCTTTTATATATGTTTATGTATATGCATGTGTGTGTGTGTGTGTATGTGTGTATATGTATATATGTCATGAGTGCACATTTATATGCATGCATATACGTGTTTATATGCATGGGAAGTTTATGAGTGTTCATATATTGGTATATGTAAAACTATGCATATTTTTGCACTTGTTTCTATAGAAATATTGGTGCGTAATGGTTTTTCAGAAATGAAATTTTTAAAACAAAATAATCATACATATACAGTTTAGCTCCCATTATTGGATGATAGTTTTATTCTATTCCATCATTCACCATCTAAAATTCTTGGTTTTGTGACTCATTTTGTAATGTTGTTGTGCTAAATTATTTCTGTGTCCAGAGAAGCTAGCTTTGATTGAGATACCGGTAAAGCTTGTCCAGCTTATAAAAATATGTTGAAAGTGAGTGTTTAATTTTTATTTCATATTTGTGCCATTACCAATATGTTAGAACCAATCCATAAATTAATGTCTGCTGATTCATGCAGTTCTTTTATAATTCATCCTTGAAGAATTTTAGCCAAACTTTTATAATTCATCCTTGAAGAATTTTAGCCAAACTTATCAACCCATTACTTTATTACTGTTTTGTAAAATCTGTTTTTTATTTTATCGGTCTCTTTTGCTGAACCACTAAGTTATGGGGATATAAACACACCAACACCAGGGAACAAACACATACACAAAAACACACATACACAAATACAAACGCACACACACACACACATACACATACACACACACATACACACATATATGACACACTTCTTTCAGTTTCCATTTACTAAATCCTCTCACAAGGCTTTGGTCAGCCTGTAGCTATAGTAGAAGACACTTGACCAAAGTACCACACAGTGGGACTGAACCTGGAACCATGTAGTTTGGAAGCAAACTTCTTACCACACGGCCACAATGAGTAAATATGTAAAAAGAATAAAAAACAACAAACAAATAATGTATTCATATTGGCTTCAAATTTTGACAAAAGGCCAGTAAGTTTGGGAGAGGGGGTAAGTCGATTACATCAACCCCCAGTGCTCAACTGGTACTTAATTTATTGACCCTGAAGGGATTAAAAACAAAGCTGACCTCAATGGAATTTGAAATCAGAATTTACAAACAAATGAAGTACCACTAAGCATTTTGCTTAGCATGCTAATGATTCTGCCAGCTTCCCACCTTAATAATAATAATAATAATATTGGTTTCAAATTTCGGCTCAAGGCCAGCAATTTCTGGTTAGTGGGTAAATTAATTACATTGACCCCTGTCACTCAATGGGAACCTATCTTATCAACCCTGAAAGGATGAAAGACAAAGTTGACCATGGTGGAATTTGAACTCAGAACACCAAGCTGGACAAAATGCTGCTAAGAAATTTGCCTGGCATGCTAACAGCTCTGCCAGCTTACTTCCTTAAATAATGTATCCATATTAAATTGTTTAATTAGCTTCCACACAGTTTCCATCTTCCAAATTCCCTCACAAAGCATTGGTTGACCCAGGGGCACAGTAGAAGTTTATATGACCATAAGTGAATATTTTGTCAGATAAGGTACATATACCTATGAGTTTATCATTTGTCTTTGTCCTAATTTATTCAGCTTTATGTCTGCAGAGTAAAACAGTTTTATGATTTTAGCATTATGATTTCAAAGTTGAGTAACTGAAGTGATATTTTTGGTTCCATGATTAAATTTTGTCGGATGAAAATGTGGAAAGTGTAGGAGACATTACTTTTGCTGAGTTATCTTTCATCTGCACTCATGCTGAGGCACCACATTTAGTTTAGGGGTTCTCATCCATTTTTTGGTGTATGGATCCTTTTGATTACTATTTCAGTTTGATGGATCCCCATAGCCACTCAATGTGTTTCACACATTCACTTGTATAGGTTGAACTATGTAAAACATGAGAGAAAGAAACCTAGCTGTTTCTTGCAATACCTACCAATACATTCATCTAAAGCAAAAATGTTTTCAGGGGTCCTTAAAATACTGTTGTGGATGCCCAGATTATTATTTTGTCATGTGGACCTTATATGGACCTCAGTTGAGAACCACTGGTTTAGTTGAACAAATAAACCCCTGTATATATATATTTTTAAAGTCTAGTACTTATCATGTTGCTCTCTTTTGCTGAACCATTAAGTTATAGGGATGTAAACAAACCAAAACTGGGTGTCAAATGGTTAGCTTTTTTTGAGCTTGGAGTATCTGGTGCAGCAAAGTGGAGGGCTATAAATTCCATCACTGAAGCTGCAAAGAAGACCATTAGGAGGCTTTGGAAAAGCGGAGCAGATTAATGGTTTGCTGTTTTTAGGAGCCAACTGTACAAAGAGGTTGGATGTTGAAAGATCTGAAATCCCCCAATATCTCAAAAGCATCACTGACAATGCAGTTCTGAGCATTTGCAAGATGTATCTTAAAACTATTACTCTCTTTTGCTGAAACATCTAGTTACAGAGTCATAAACAAACCAACACCAGCTGCCTCAGTAATGGTGAGGAACAAAGAATAACAGAGGCACACACACACACTCGACAAGCTTTCACACAGTTTTCATCTACCAGATTCACTCAGGAGGTACTGGTTGGTCCAGGTTCATAGGAAAAGATATTTGAAGAAGGTGCTGTGCAGTGGGACTGAACCTGAAAGCACCTGCTTATAAAGTGAGCTTCCTAACCACACAACCATTACTCATCCATTAAAATGATGTGCTCCCTCTCACTTATGTTTTTTGAATCACGAAGTTGTTGGTCCTGAATAAATAGAAAATGGTCATTTAACCTACTAGAAATAACAACCACATCTCTCTCAAATCAAGGAAGGACGTATTGAGTAATATAGTGTTAGATACCTCTAAAAAGACAGGATGGCCATGGTTGAAATGCAACTAAACATTAATCTAATCAATCAATACTGATCTGGGAATAACACACAGCAAGTCTTATTTAAAATGGTGTGGTGCTTACAAATCAGTAAAGCCTTAAATTTTAACTGGTTTATAACATGAAAGTTTCATAAATTTTTTCTGATTAGCTTCAACAAGGATGTTGAAACTGATTTTCAATTTGTGTGTGTCTTTGTGTGTGTGATGGCCACCAAGGCATTCTAAATTAATATTTTTCTTAATTTTCTTCTTAAGGAGACCAGAAATAATTAATTAACTGACTCTCCAACATTATAGAGATATAAGATAACCTTACACATGTGAGCTTAAGGTAAAAACGTATTTTTAGTCATGCTGAGAAAAATAGTTATCATGATTAAATCACGTTTCTGTCCTTGTAACTAGAAAAAGGAGATCATGCTGACCAGTTTCAGTATTTTTTACTGCTTTATCAGATACTGTTAGTAATTTTTTCTGACCACAGAGAAAACTGTAGTTTATAGATATTTATTGTATGCACAAAGTCGCAGAGAACTAAATTGGTTTGCTTTAATTTGTGTAACATTTGCATAAATAGAGGAAACATTTTAATTATGAGGTGGTATCAAAGAGTTCCAGGACTAGTTATGTTTAATAAATAATAACTTACCATAAAACCCCAAGTAATTTGCCCAGGTGATTTTCAGGAAAAAATAATTATTAAAAAAAAGCTTCAACTTGTGTAAAATTCGCACTCAAAAGTTTTCAGAATTACCAATATGGCCAGGGGGAAAAAGGTTTCCAATTTAGTTGTATTTAGCATAATTTCACTTACTTATGATTAGATTTTGTTAAATTTTCATTAAATAAAAATAATATTTATTTAACAAGTATTACATTGAAAGCTATTAAATTACGAAGTGTTTGTGTTATTGATAACGAACTTTATTATACATTTCTTGCCCACAAGAGATTATGCCTGATCTTTAGCATACTTCTGTATGTCTTCTGAAATGATGATCACAGGAAAAGTTGTTGATAATTCTTATCAAAAAAAGCAAAGCTGATAAATACGTACAAGTGTTGCAAAATAAGTTTAGTTACCAATAAACATCAGCTTGGAGGAAACTCTACTCAACTGGCAGAGGAAGGTGACCGATCAAACTGATTATGTAAGCAGAATTCTGATAAGTCGAAAGTGTCTTCTTGTCTCAAGCTCTGATTTTCTTCCTATTCTTGTTGGTATCTTTGATATGGTGTAGCGAAATTTTAATCCCTTTCACACTTATAAAATGTCAAGCAAACTAAAAAATTTGTTATTACCATTTTAGCCGGATAGTTTGGTAGCCAGCTAAAATAAACATAAAAATCAAAAGGAGAAAATAAACAGCTTTGCAAGTTTAACTCGTTTACTGAACAAGAGCATTGCAAAATTTAAGAAGCGACTTGTTAGAATATACACATCTGTGAGGAGACATAAACAAGAATAGCAAAAATCTACTGTAGCAAAAGAATTGGTAATACATACATTACAAGTGTTCTATGAAGAGAACATAAGATTGCTGCATAATTCAACATGAATGTAAAATGACACTAAACATCATATAAGGTACATGAAGGTTCTTGCAGGAATACTGAGTCATATTCCCTTAGTGAGTTTACATGCACAAGCTGATGAATTTTCTCCACATTCCCAGGGGGTGACTCTTGTGGCAGGTTTCCCAAGTTTAATGCAAAAATTTCACGTTGGCTCTTTGTCCAACTTCCTGTCCATGACAAAATCACAGACTACAGTATACATATGATCATAAAAAACATGAATTTCACAACTTGCAAAGTAAACGCAGCAATATCATTCGGCCCACTGCCTCATGAAGGTCACTACTAGCTCTCACTGCACACATAACCATGTGCTTCCATCTGTTGGCATGCTACAAAACTAGTCAGGGAACTTTTTGATATCACCTTGTATTTATTGTATACACAAAGTAGGAGAGAATTAAATTGGTTTGCCCTAATTTGTATAACATTTGCATAAATGTTGGAAACATTTTAATTAGTTAGAAACACTGTGCAGTGTTTGGGTAAAAAGGGATGTAAGGAAAAATGACAAGTATGTGTTTTGAGAGCAAACACACATCATTAGCTTTGCAGTGAAAATGGGTGTCCCGTGCAAAGCATTTTTGTAAGTCTGTCCTAAATGTTCATATTTACTTGCAGACTTTTAGTTAGCCCTTGTTTGTTTCATATGTTCTGAGTAATATAAAGCTTTATTTTCATACATCATAAGTTACTCTAGTGGCTGGAAAAAACTGGAAATGTGTATCATATAAGATGTATAGACACCAGGGAAATATGTTCTGTGTATAACATCTAATACATAGGACAGGCAAATGGTTAAACTACATGTTTTTCTGTTAGTGGACAGTAAAAGCAAATTGATTTGACTAGTTGCTGAAAATGCCATTATTCTGTTTAAGTCCAAAACCCATTTTTCTATAGGTCTATAATTCTAAGGATGGCAAAGAGTGGTTGTATTATACTGAAAAGTCACACTATTCTTCTGTGCAATAACTATTGACAACTCCACAATGAAAGTAATCAATTGAAAGATTAATCTGAAGTAACTCTCATTTACCATGTTAAAAAATACCATATTGTTGTTGTTTATGAATGCTTAAAGAACAGTAAACTTGATTTGTGTTTTATAGATTCTTGATTCACATTCACTTATTGAATTTAAGGACTGAAACATTTTGTTATATGCAATATGTAAATATTAGAGCCATTGGTTACAGGTTGGTCCACTTCTAGGAGCAGCAATTATAAGGCAACATCTGTTATATGGTGTAGGCCAAATACATTTAAGGACTCCATTCTTAAAGCACTCATTTTGCTTTTCTCAATAATATTTATATTTTTTACCAGTATGCATTGGCAATGTATATACATATACACACACACACATATCTATAAATATTCAAAAGTATTTTCATAATTTCCATTTACTAAACTTCACTTAATTAAAATGAAAATGTGGCATTTATAATAATTAATTGCTTAAGATTTGGAAAGCCTCTACATCAGTTAAGTTCTGTTGAAGAAGAAATATACAAATTTTTAAAAATAATTCATGTGCTTCATTTTTCTGTTTAGTCTAACGAAATGATTGAGTGATTGCTGACTAAACTGGCACCTTACTAGATTCACCCAATGAGGAAGGTTCATTAAGAAAATAAAAGTTATCAAAAGAGGATGAGTCATTTGAGAGCCAATGGCACCTGTATCCTAGGGAATGGGTGGGCATCACCAAGATTATGAAGCCCAATGAAAAATTTGAATGGAAATTATGCTGATTTAATAACAACTGGAAGCTCAAGACTGAGAATGGTGGAAAGGACTGGTAAAAGAAATTCAGGTACTTGATGGTGCAAATGCTTTGGGAATGACTTAGCTTGCTGTCCTTGTGCATCTCTTTTTCGCTTTTTTACTTTTGATATCTAACAAATAATATTTTTCATATTAATATTTGGTCACTTTTACCATTCCAGTGTGAAGCTGCATGGTATTTAAACTATTTTTTCCCCTGTAATTCATGGACAAGTCTTGAAAGATTAATTGTCTTAATTTATAACTTGTTATTAATACTAACACCACCTGACCCTTAGGTACCTTTAGTGGAAATTACTCTCTTGCAAGTGCTTAAACTAGATTTCTAGCCTAAGGATGATATCTCACCTTTCTCCTGCCAAATCCTGAAGCTATAGAAAGCATCATAGATGTTGCTCTTCCTCCTCTGACTATAATAGTAGAAAAAAAAAACTTTAGAAAAATCAAACTTCCTTTAATCTCATCACACATACACACATGCACATGCACACAAGCACACACACACACACACACACACATGCACACAAGCACACACACACACACACTCTGTAAATGTTTATAGATTTCCTTGTAATATTTGTGCTATTTACTCCTCAGCACCAGTATTCATTTACAAAAACTTGTCTGTGACATGATGCATACTAGTAACCTACACTGCAGTCCCAAATCCCAGCTATTAACTATTCTCTGTGGTTATATAACAAGAGTATTGATGTTTTGACGCAAACAATATGTATCTTCAATAAGAAATATTAGTAGACAAACTGCAAGAAACTTTTCAGTCATTTTGCTGCGCTATCCATCAATTTTCATGAATTCCTGACGGATTCAACCAAACTTTTGTTGTCTATCATAGAGCTCATCTGCTCTATGTTACAGTTTATCAAGGGAGTTGGAAAATACTGTCTAATATCCATTTAGAAATGAAAAAGTTCTTCTAAAGATATAAATAATTTTTGTTTTAGTAAACAATTTACAAGGATCATAAAGTAATATATATCGACAAGATAGCTCAATGTATTTAATGATTTATTAAATCTTTCTTATTTACTGATATACTGTGAATATAGGTAAGAGCCAGTTTTAGTATTAATATAACTACTTATAGCAGTTACACCTGTCAGATTTTATCAATACACCCAAATGACGAACACTTGCAATAATGCATGAAATTGACCATTTAGTTTTAGCTTTAAGGGTCTATCACACAGCTACTATTCTGACATATTAAAAACTGTAAATTTACTCATGCAGATATATTTCCCTATATACATGAACACTTCTACAAACACTTATATATAAAATATCAAGATTTATGTCCATTTTCTTCTGTTTAGTGACTTCATTAAGTCAGGAAGGGACAATGCCCATAACCTTCTCCAGGATCTCCATGACTGTTTTGACATCATGTGGTCCCAGTTCATTTTGTGGTTTGGTGGCTTATGAGCCTCAGTGACCCTGAGAGTTGTGCCAGTGGAATGCAAGCTCCTGGGAGGGCAACCTGTGCTAGATGGTTCAAAGGATTGAAACCAGGCTAATATAAACTACCTCATCCCAGATGTCAAAATGGGTTTGCATAGGATCCAAAATCCTTGCCTAGAATTACCTAGTTACCTAGAAAAAAGCATCAATGGACATTCAAAATCAATAAGTCCAGAGAGAGGAGCGCCTTCTTGTGGAAATTACTGTAAAAGTAGCGCTAAGCAATGTTTAGGCATAAGCAAAGTTTAGGGTAGTTAAAATGATTACATCACCATCAGTTCATTGCAGGAGAGTTCACCACCATCAATTCATGATGAAGAAAGTTTGCTGTGAGGAGATGTTTTACAGTGAAGTTTCCTATCTGTTGACTAAAGACATAAGAGTTCAAAAATAACGTTTTTTTTATTCTTTTATTGTGAATTTATCTCTCCATAAATTTTCCTTGTGAGGAACGTTCCTCACAGTGAATATTCCTTACAGTAAACTTTCCCTGTCGTAAATTGATGACAGTGAACTTACTAGACATGAGTTAAAAAAGGATAAAAGGCAAATTCACTTCAGGTGCCATAGAGAAAATTTTCTCTTATGGTAAAACAGTGTAAAAACAGCATATCTGTTCAGTGTCACTGCCTCTTAGGATTCTCAGACACTATTGTTTCTAGCTCCTCAGCTGTTATTAATGGGAAATATCTAAGAAAGGCAACTCTTGACAAAACTTATCAAAGCTATAGCTTTAATTAAAATAAAGTCAACAACATTGACTGATTTGCAACAGTAGGCTGCCAGGTCATGGAAATTACTGTAATATTTGCACCATGCAGTGTTTAGGCAAAAGAGATAATTTTCACCATGGTAACTGCAGTGAATTTGCCTTTTAGCAGTTGGAACGTCACAAACATATTTTAACCACCCTAAAATTTGCTTATCTGGGACATCTGGGATGAGGTAGTTTATATTAGCCTGGTCTCAATCCTTTGACCCATCTAGCACAGGATGTCCTCCCAGGAGCTTGCATTCCACTGGTACAGCTGTTGGGGTCACTGAGTCTTATAAGCCACCACACCACAAAATAAACTGGGACCACATGGTGTCAAAACAGTCATGGAAACCCTGGAGAAGGTTATGGGCACTGTCCCTTCCTGACTTAATGAAGTCACTAAACAGAAGAAATACTGCTTGGTGCTAATATTATGGTAATTTCCATGACCTGGTGATCTACTGGCAGAAGCCAGTCAATGTTGATGACTGTATTTTAGTTAAAGCTTTCACTTTGATGTCTGAGAATTCTGACAGGCAGTAACACAGGACAGATATGGTATTTTTACACCTTTTATCATAAGAGAAAAATTTCTCCACAGCGACTGCAGTGAATTTACCTTTTAGCAGTTGAAATATATCACAAACATATTTTAACTAACACACACACACACACACACACACACACACACACACATGCATATATATACAAATTAGTGTATATAAATTTTTATGCATATGTATATATATAATTGTGTATACATACATACATGTATATTTGTTTCGCCTTGTCTTGAAATCATTGTAAATGAATGTCATTCATTACCAATATTCTGTGTAAACATGTCTGACCATGGGGACATTAAAACTTTGCTTGAGAACATGTAAAGGTTAGCAACAGGAAGGGCATCCAACATTAGAAAATATGCTTCAGTAAACTCTCTCTGAGCCGTGAAAACATGGAAAAGTAGACATTAAAATGATGATATCAAATATATACATACATCATACAAACATAGAATTTAAAATCATGTTTTATTGTTGCAGAAAAATAAGTGAAACCTTTTAGCATTCAGATTACTTTGTCAATTTATTACTTATCTGTTCACATTGTTCTGAATTTATCACACATTATTTTGAAGCTTCAAGATTTCAATGGTATGTTTGTATAGTTTTAGAAATGACATTATAGAGTAGGTGTGAGAGCTTGGATCTATTCAGTTTCAACATAAAACAGGTAGAATATTTGGGCCAGAATAAAGGCTAAACAGTTAAGATGATTATATGTTGATTATTTTTTTTTTTTGTTGAATCAAATAAAGGGTTGTAGATTGTTGATTTAATAGAACACCAGAGAAAATATATTCTGGTATTTAAGTACAACCTTCTATACTCAGAGTTCAAATCCCATTGGAGTCAACTTTGGCTCTCATTCTTCTAAGGTCAATAAAATAAGTAGCAACCAAGATATGGTGGTGGGGAGAAGAAGGGTTGATTTAATCAAGTGTTCTATTCCTTAAAATGTATGGCCTTGTGCCAAACTTAGGTGTCATTATTAAATCAAATAATACTTTATCAATAAGTGAAAACAAATACCAAAACAGGGCTATTTCTCATCAGATTCGAAGATTCTTTTCCTCATAATAAACAAATGCAAAAGAAACTAATAAAAATTCAGCTTCTCACTAAATCACTCTCTCTCTCTCTTTCTCAACCTTCATCTCTCTTCCTCTCTTGTATCTTTCCTTCCCTTTCTTTCTCCTGCCCTCTCACTTACTTTTTTTGTCTCTCTTTACTTCTCCTTCACTTTTGCTCTCATTTCCTCTCTTTACCTTTCTTTATCTCTATCTCTTTCTCTCACAATTTTATTGTCACTGTTTCAGCTTCATGACAACCACTGCTCTCTCTCTTAGCTCTCTGTAGCTCTCTTTCTCTCTATCTCTCTCTCTCTCTGGCTCTCCTTCCTTTCTCCTTCTGTAGCTCTCTTTTCCTCCCTCTCTTAGCTCTCTTCTATTTTCTCATTCCTTACTCTTGCACTATTTGACACTGATTATAATCTCTCTCTTTCTTTTCCCACCCATCTTTCTTTATATAATTCCTTCATGTTCATTCTTCTTTCCCATCACCCACCCTTTCCCTACCCTATACGCATACATGCCTTCATCTTGTACCACTAAATTTCCAATTCTATCTCACTTCCTCTCCTTCACTCCTTATTCTTCCACATTCTATCTCACTCCATCACTATCACTTTATTAATTTCTATATACATACCACCACCACCACCACCATCACTGTAATTAGCATTCTTCTTCTTCTTATTATTATTATTATTGTGCTCCACTTCTTTATACACCCACCCAGCCTTCTTATCTGCTGCAGGGACCAATTTAAGAATTCCAAGTAAGGATGAAAAAATATTTTAAAAAATTAAAGAAAAATAATATAAAATATAAAAGGTGTTACCATATTTGAGAGAGTTGTGAGCAAGTCTTTGGAGTTTCGCCTGAAATAATTCTTCTTTTGAGACCATTCATCACATTTCATTCATTAGATCATGCGCTGAAGATTTATAAAGTCTGCTACACATACCGATTCCATCTCCGTTGTCTTCCCCACACTTTTAGACTTTGATTTTTATTATTTATTTAATTATTCATTTGAATTATATTTAAATGAGAAATAAATACAAATAATAATTTTGTATCTATCTCCCTTACCCTGTCTGTTGAACCATCTGTTTGTGGTTCTGTCTCTCTATCTAAACCTCTCTCTCTCTCTCTCTCTCTCTCTCTCTCTCTTACTCTCTTTTTCTGTGTGTATGTGTGTGCAATGTGCAAAGTGTAGTATTTATTATAAAAGAGATAGAAATGAGGAAATTTTTTTAATCTTAATTTATGTGTGTGTGTGTGTATGCCTGCATGTATATGTATGCATGTGTGTATGCATGCATAAAAATATATTCTGTGTGTTGTTTGTTTCTTTGTGTATTTAAATGACATTGCAATGTTACTGTTGTTTTATAGATTTCTGTTTCATTGAATAGAAAATATAGTGCGATTTGTGTTCATATTTATATCTGTGTGTATATGTAAGTATACACAGATACATATATGTATGCGTGTGAATGTGTGTGTATATGTATATATACATATATATATATATAAGTATATATATATATATATATATATATATATATATATATAAGTAAATATTTATGTATATATATATATATATATGCATAAGTGTATGTATACATGTGAATATATATATATATATATATAATATATATATATATATATATATATATGTGTGTATATATATATATGTACATATATATAAATGTATGTATAAGAGCAAGAGGGAGAAAGTGTTTACATCTACGAACATAAACACATAAACAAAATATTATATCTATATTTATTTTAAATATATTGTTATAGTTTCATATATATAACTATAAAAATATAGCTAAATACATGCATATATATATATATGCGTGTATATATATGCATGTATACATACAAGTATGTATATATATGTTTATATGTATGTAGGTGCATATATGCATACTGACATACAAAATATTTATATATGTATATATATTTGTCTACATTTATGTAGATATTGATAATTATCCATGTACGCAAATCTATATACATATGTATGTTTGTACATATATGTGTGTGTATATATATATATAGATAGATATGTACATGTGTTCATATATGTATATATAGATATATATATATTTGTATACAGATACACATGTATGTATATATATATATGTATATTTGTATACACATACACATATATGTATGTATATATATATACTTATATGCACATACATATTGATATAAAATCTTGGTCTTTATATATATGAATGTATGTGTGTGTGTTAGTATCTGTGTATGCATTAGTGTGTATACATTCACACATACTCACACACTTATACACATACATATAAACACCCACTCATAAATATAAGAACCTGAATATGTCGTCCATATTTTTATCCATGTTTTCTTATTTGTCATACTATTGATTAAAATAATAAAGTTTATTTTTATACATTTTGTATTACCCTTTTTTTCTCTATATTTCCTCTCCCATATATTTTCATAATTGTTTCTTTTTTTTTATATATCTTTTGTCTTTTCTATAGTATCTAATGGCACAAATATACATATAACTGTAGGTGCGGCCACACAAGCACTTTAAACAAGCATTTACAACACTAAATATTCATCTATTGATCCTCCTCAATCATTTCATATATTTATTGTTGTTACGCTTTTGTGTTTCTGTTTTTCTTATTCAAGTTGTAAGATGTCTTATTCTTTCAACAGAAGACTTCTTTGACTTTGTTTTACTTAACTTTTATCATCATTACTATTACAGCTGCTTTTTATATCACTTTTATACAACATATTTTAGTTTTCCTATGCATTTTTTGTTTTAGTTTTAATTTTCTTCTCTTTATAAATGTACTTCTCTTTGTGTCTTTCTGTGTCTCTTTATGTCTTTCTAGTTCTCTCTGTGTCATTATATTATCCTATTTTCTCCCTCTGTCATCACTGTTTAACTCTGTCCTCCTCCTCACCACTCTCTCTCTCAGTCAATATTTTTTTCATTGTTTATTTATCTCTCTTCCTATTTCTTAGATTATTTAATTTTTTTTTTAATATTTTGTTTTATAATTCAAGATATTTCTATTAAAATCATTTCATTCATATTAAAAATTCATCCTAACATGACTGTGAACGAGAGAAAATTTTGAAGAAAATAAAAAGAAAATAAGAAAAGGAATTGGACAGGAGATTAATAGAAGGTAGTGAATAACAACACAAAGAATATCAAAAGAAATTAATGATTCAGTTTTACTTAATAATGAAACCTGATTGACCCATAATATCTTTGGAAATTCATTTTGGATATTTTGTTATCATTATTAGGGGTGCTAAAATAATATACAATTTTATCTTTCAATTTGTTTGGTTGCTAAGAACAGCTGGTGTTTAACAATAGTTAAATGATATTAAGATATAAGCCCTGCTTAAGGTTTGTGTACAGTAATCATCACCATAATCATTATCATCATCATGATCATCATCATCATCATCATATCCGCTTTACATTTTTGCATGTATTGGATGGAATTTTGTTGTGTTAGATTGCCTATGACCAGATGCCTTTCTTGTCACCAACCCTCACCAGTTTCCAAGCAAAATAATATTTCCCCATGACCAGACATGTCTTTATGGAAGATTGGAAATGAAGAGCTCTACTTGCAGTTATGTGATAACAAGGCAATGACACAGTAACACCCACCCACACATACACATGCATACATGCATATTTACATATGTATGTATTTATGTTTGTATGCATGTACGTACATACATGCATACATACGTGTACATATATGTACATGAAGCCTGCCATATATATATATATATATGTATATATATATATATATATATATATATATATATATACACATATAGGTGTGTGTGTATGGTAGGATTCTTGTAATTTCCTTCTACCAACTCCACTCACAAGGTTTGTTTGTCCCAGGGCTATAGCAGAGGACATCTGCTTAAGGTGTGATGCAGTGATTTTAAACCTAGAACCATGTGAAAAGGAAGCAAACTTCTTACCACACAGCCACACTTTCACATTGTTATGCAAATTAATGTTATGCAAATTGTGCTATGATTTGAGTGACTTCCCTTGATATAAAGGGTATGCACATTTGATGATCAGAGAGAGAGAGGGAGTGGCTATATAGTTAAATTGTCTATGAATGGGAACAAATCTTGCAGCTTGTATTTACTTACAAAGTCATACATTATATGTTGGAAACATGCCCTACTGTTAGTTACTCTGAATGGCATCCTAGTATACTGCCATAATTTGCCGTCAGCTTCAAAGGCAGGAATCTGATGCTGAAACTGCCATAGATCCTTTATCATCTTTATGTGTCACAGTTGCTGCATTGCTCCTACAAAGCTTTCCAAAATGCCCTACTTTTTGGCATTTGTGACAGACTGCTTTCTGTGCAAAATGAGTGCATGGGTGTCTGGAATAACCACAAAACCAACATTGAGAGGGTTTTCCTTTTCGGATCACAGCAGAGTGTTCTTCTTCTGGCTTTGGGGATTCAATTGTCTTGGCTATGATGGGTGCCTTTGGACTGAAGTTGGCACACTCAGAGTTTGAAAAGACACTGGAACTCAGTTGCACCACATCTAGTGAACATGCTTGATCATAAGCTGTACTGAGGTCAACACTTTTGTTTTCTAATAGCACTGGTCAACAACAAAAAAGCTTCCAAGACCAGTAGAAATTTCCAACTAATTTTAGGTCGCTGATAATAAATATCATAGTTAAATTCGTTTGTTAGCTCTGCTTTACAAGATACACCTATGTGTCACAACAGGTTCCAACATGCTTGCGGCTGTGTTTTTTACCACACTCACAGTCTCACTACCTTTCAGTATCGTTCTAGCAATAATAGAAGGTGGTTATGCTGTGCAAGTTTATACTCTGAGTTGAAAGATAGGTGATTTTTCCTAGTCAAACACTTTTTAAAACTTGTAATAAATATTCATCGAGCAAGCTTTTGATATGCATGTGAGACATTTTATATTAATTTCATTCTCCTACTGAATAATATAAATAATTCTACTAAGCTGTCATGCTTTGTATGATAATGATAAATTTAAGAATAAATTTTCTGTTTATCTTCTAATGGTTTGTTGTTTTTTTTCTTTCAGATGCCTTGTACTTGTGTGAATAAGGCAGGCAACTTCTGCTACATTTGTGGTAGGGTGACCTTTGCATCACAGAAGCATCATATAACTGCTATGGTTAGAAAGGCATATCACCTATATTTTGGATGCAAGATTGGTGACCAGAATAAGAATTGGGCTCCTCACATTTGCTGTAACACTTGTGCTACTAACCTTTGCAAATGGTTGAACAGGAAGAGGAAAAGAATGCCTTTTGCTGTGCCAATAACGTGATGGGGGTCATACCAACAATTGATATTTCTGCATGGTAACCCCAGTACAAAAAGGCTTGTCAAAGAAGAAAAAAAGAGTCCATTGAATATTCAAACATTCTATCAGCTATTCGACCAGTTTTACATGAAGATGGTCTATCTGTTTCTGATGCACCAACATTGGTATCCTTTGATTCAGATGAGGAAAGTGGTGAGGAGGAAGCAGAAAAGGATAACAGAGCTAGATTACAGAGTGACCCAAATTTTGATGAAACACACTCCTCTAGGCCACATCTCATAACACAAGGGGATTTCCATGACCTTGTCAAAGATCTACAACTACTTGAAATTAGGGCAGAGCCTCAACAGTGGAATCTCCTAGCAGTTGATGTGAAGATTTCAAAATTTTGTTATCGTCAGCAGCAGTTCAGCAATTTCTTCACAATGGAAGGTGATTTATTGACCTGCAACAACATTAATGGTCTGATGGAAGCACTTGGTATTGAATACGAACCCAGTCACTAAAGACTGTTCACAGATTCATCAAAAACAAGTCTGAAAGGTGTCTTGCTGCATAATGGTAGTAGCGAACTATCAGTTCTTGTGGGCTATGCACCATGCATGAAAGAAACTTAGAAGAATATAAAACATATGTTGTAAGGCATAAGATATGATGAACATCAATGGCAGTTCTGTGGTGACTTAAAGATTGTTGCTCTTGTAATGGGCTTGCAGGGTGGATACACCAAGCACTGCTGCTTTCTGCGTGAATGGGACAACTGTAAAAGAGGTTCCCACTATATCAGGAGAGACTAGCCACCTCGTCAGTCATTGGATCCTGGGATGAAAAATGTTCAACATCCACCTCTCCCAAAATCATGTGGCAGCAAAAGTGAGCTTCTTAACCAAACAGCTAGGAAATTTATATTTCAGTATATGTGTGTAGAGTGGAGGCACGTGGCTTAGTGGTTAGGGTGTCAGCATCATGATCGTAAGATTGTGATTTCGATTCCTGTGTTCTTGAGCAAAACACTTCATTCCATATTGCTCCAGTCCACTCAGCTGGAAAAAATGAGTAACGCTGCAATGGACTGGTGTCCCATCCAGCTGGGGAATACATATGCCATAGAAACCAGGAAAATGGGCCCATGAGCCTGGCTAGGCTTTAAAAGGGTGCAAAAAAAAAAGATATGTGTGTAGAACATAGTAATTACTCATACACATAGTTTTCCAATCTACCAATAACCATGAGCTTCAGTAATCACATCACATTTATCCCAAGTGTTTTTAAAATCTTCATGAATAATTGTTTTAACTATACAGATTGTATTTAATGTCAATGAACTGTGGGAACATCTAAAAATAAAAGAAAGAAATGCAAATCTGTATTTCAGTAGTTTAAAATTTGATTGCCCAAAGCTGTGTGAGTAAATTTGGTAGAAGGAAACTGAAAGATACTCATTGTACATATATATGGGATTAAGAAGGTCAACATCAAAATCCAAAATTGCGATCTTGGTATGTATGCTGGGGAGTTACCTCCCTTTGTTAGTCACCTAAGACTACATTTGTGGCTTTGAGTTAGTTTAACTCTTATCTTTAGCAAAAGTGGTGCTAGTCAGTACCCTCTGTCACTTTTGTGACCTCTATTAATTTTGCCTTTGGGTTCTAATTGCTAGTAAGCCACCCTTTTTAATTTGTTGTATATGTGTGTGTATGTGTGTGTGTGTGTACATATGTGTATGCCTTTGTGTCTGTGTTTATCCCCACCACCACTACCACCATCAATCGTCAACTGGTGTTGGTTTATTTACATCACTTAACTTAGCAGTTTGGCAAAAGAGGTTGACAGAACAAGTACCAGACTTTTTTTTTAAAAAAGGACTATAACCCTTCAAAGCAGTACTTAAGCATCACTGTGATCCGATAAAAATAAAGATATAGAAATAAACTCAAAGAGAGGAAAACAGAAATATATTCCATGGTTGTCTTAGTAAATATCTGTTCAAAACATAGAGGAAAATAGTTTTAAAAAACAGGCAAACTATTTAAGAAAATTATAGATTAGAGTAGGTATGGGTGTGTGGTAAGAAGCTTGCTTCCCAACCATATGGTTCTGGGTTCAGTTCCACTGCCTGGCACCTTGAGTAAATGTCTTCTATTATAGCCTTAGGTTGACCGAAGCCTTGTGAATGGATATGGTAGACGGAAACTGAAAGAAGCCTGTTGTGTGTATGTGTATGTGTGTGCGTCTTTGATTTTGTGTTTGTCACCCATCACCACTTGACAACTGATGTTGGTGTGTTTATGTCCTTGTAACTAAAGTTTTCTTTAGAATAATAATAATAATAATAAAATTATCGTATACAGTGCTCAGGTGCACCACAACTTGTCAGAAAGTGCTTATAAGGTACATGCCGTAATGTAATGTATGAGTCAGATACATGCTTGTGTGTGTATGGAGGGGAGAAAATCAGGTGTAGTGTTGGCGAATCTCAGAAAGCATGGAAGTTTTGAAGGATGCAGTGCTCCGACAACTAACAACTGATGCCAGCAGTTTGTTCCATGCTTCAGCAACGCTCAGCGTGAAAAAATGTTTCCTGAAGTCATGGGAGCTGTGCTGTTTTCTGACTTTGTAAATATGTCCACGGGTGTTAGATGGGTGGAGTTTGAAAAGGTGCTCAGAGTTATTGTTTGTACGATGGTTGATAATTTTATGGGTGTCTGCCAAGTCAGCTGCCAGATGTCGGAGTTTCAATGTGTCCATGCCCAGGGAAGTAAGGCGTTCAGGAACTCTCTTGTAGTATGGAAGCTCTATATAGATCATTTCTTGACCTAGGTCTTCTTGTAGTTCTCGTAATCTCAATGCTACAGTAGCCAATTTTGAAATTGGACTAGAAATGTCTGCATCAAATATGGAGAAATTTACAAGAAATGCAAACAAGTATGAAAACTGGTAAGGAAATGATCAAGCAATCTTAGCAATTTACCATTGTATTCTTCCAGTTTGTGGCATTTTATTCCAAGTCAAGAAAGATAGTTACTCTTCTATTGAGACTGGGAAAGTGGATGAAATTTCTCTATGATATATGATCATTACCGTTTTAACATTCCCTTTTCTCTGCTTGAGTGGTTTGGGTAGAGTTCATTGAGGTTAATTTTCTTTAGATAGATGCTCTTCCTGTCACCAACCTTTACCTATTTCCAAGCATGGTAATATTTCCCCCATGACCAGAAATGATTTCATGGAAGATTAAAAAGAAATGACATTACTTGTGTAACTGTGACACTCATTTACAACTGTGACATGATGTTAAGATAAAGAGACATAAACATGCATACACACATATGAATACACACACATATATATACATATATGATTGGCTTTTTTCAGTTTCTGTCCACCAAATCCTTTCACAAGTTTCAATCAGCCTGGGGCTATAGTAGAAGAAACCTAAGGTTTCACACAGTGGGATCAAACCCAAAACCCCATGGTTGGGAAGTGAACTTTTTAACTACGCAGTCATGCCTGTACTTTGTAAAACTCCTTACATTATACTTTGTAAAAATTTTATTCTGAAAGCTGTAAATTGTCTGCATAACATTAAAAATAATCTTAACTCTTCCTTGGAAAACCAAGTTGATAGTTGATTATTCATTATATTTGTAAGGAACTGTAGTTCTGGTATCCATTCATCATTTTTCCAGTTGAAGATAGGGTCTTCTCTTCCCATAAATGAACATAATAACAGGGTCCCACAGATCCACAAAATTGCTCAAGACATCACTGGTTGACAGCCATTTCTCAGTGGAGTTGAAAGATACATAACTAAGTTTATCTTCAAGCTCCAGTTCTTCAAGAAACTTTCTGAAATGTCAGAGGAGCTTCCAGTTTAAGCATATAAAATTGACAATTTCATCAACAGATTTCGTAACACCTTCATACCTGAAGTATGTGGCTACCAAGAGTTCATGGTCAAGAAAACAATGAACAAAGAAAAATCCAGGCAACTTAGGACTACTTTCCATAAATACACATACATTTTCCCCTAATTGTTGGAGGTACTTCATTGGTTGCAGTATTACTGAGTATATATAGTGAAACATCAGTATTCATGAAGTTTTTCTCTTCTGCAGTTTTCATGTCAACACCATTAACGGTCTGTGCTACCTTTTCCCCACTATCATTGTAGGTACTCCCTCTGTTGCAATATCATTGAGTATATTTAGTGAAACATCAGCATTCATGAAGGCTCTCTCCTCTGCATTTTTCATGTCAACACCATTAGCTGTTTCTTTTCATGTCACCAAGTCCAACAATACTTTTTTTTAACTGTTATAGTAGAGAAAACACAATAAACAAAAAGCTGCCACTTGTTGATTGTCTTGCATGTCTGTGGATTCATCCAGAGCTAAGCTGAATGCCAGGAAATTCTTTTAATCATTTTACATTTTGTTTGCAACATCAGCACCAATCTGGGGGATGTATGCATCTTTGAAGTACATCAAGTTGGTGTTTGTGCTATTAGTCATTAAAGCTTAGTGGGGTCTTTCTACTTTGATCAAAAGATTTAACAACTTCAGCAGTATTCTTCTTAGTAAAACATCATCAGAATATTGCTGTTTAGTATGATGGATATTACCCCATGGTGTAATAAAATTAGCATCAGTCGTTGTATTGGCTTCACTACTGAATCTTGTCAATATTATCTACTGGCTATTTAGAGATGATTTTAACCCAATTAAATTACTTTTCTGTAATTCTGATTTAGGCGGCGGCTAATCATGCAAAATGTTTGTGAGACTTGCTTCATAATAGCACTTCAAGTTACTGACTTTGTAATGACTGAGTGAAACACGGTAGTTAAGAAACAAGGTTTTTACTTCTTTAATGGCAACATAACCACACATATCCCTCTCCTTTTCTTCTTCTACATCTGTATCATCATCATCATCATCATTACTGTTCTGCAACTCTTCACTCTTCCTTTCTCACCACCCTTTTAGCTTTCCCCTTTCTTCTACCTTCGCTAACCTTGTCTACCATTGGTTATCTGTCAATTCTACCAATTTTCTATACCTGAGAACCTACTCTTCCTGTTTCCCTGCCTTTCTTTACTTAACCCTTCACATTTGTTCTTAACTATATCCTCCCTCTTACCTTTACTCTATCTCTAACCATCTCTCACTCCTTCATAGGATAATGCAACCTCTGCCTCCCCTTCCTCTCTTTCTGTTCTCCTGCCCTCACTCACTTCCACTACTTTAATTCCTTTCTAGCTTTGTCCCAGTCATTTCCAAACTCTTTTCTGCAATGTGAATAAACCAGTCACTCCTCAACAACAAAATGCCTCTCCTGGCACCTCCTCTCACACTCTAATGGCTAGTGGTTCACAAATGGGGTCCTGAGGATCCATATAAGATATTGCGGGGGGGGGGGTCCATGTAACAAAATAGTAAATTGGGGATCCACAATAGTATTTTAAAGGTCCCTGAAAATATTTTGCTTTAGATGAATGTATTGGTATATATTGCAAGAAACAGTAAGGTTTCTTTCTCCAACATTTTACATAGTTTGGCCATCACAAGTTGATATGTAAAAAAATCAAAATAAGAATTTTAAAAGGAGTGTCTATAAAACAAGTTTTCAAACTTCAAATGGCTATGGGGGTCTATCAGAATAAAAAATAGTAATCAAGGGGTTGAGAACTCCCTGCTCTAATCCCTCTTTACCTAGCATAAAATTACCTACCCCACTCTATATTTTAGACCCTATGCAATGAATGGGGAGCTAAGTTTTGCAGGCTGCATCACGGTCTCACTAGTGCTGGTGCCATGTTAAAGGCATTGGGCACACTCAGTGAAATGGTTGGCATTAGGAGGGGCATCTAGCTGCAGAAACTATGTCAAAGTAGATAATGGCTACAATTTACACTTTGGACCTGTCAGATGCTGTAAGAGTATCCAATCCATGCTAGGAATGTTAAACAATAATACTCATAGATACAACATATGATCACTCCCCAAAATATTTAACTATTTAAAAAATATTGAATGCTTCTTCTATTGTTTTATCAAACATCTCTCTCCCTGTATATGTGTATGTGTGTGCATGTGTGTATAGACATATATATATATATAAATAGATGAGTGTATTTTACCTTGTTAACAATTAACACGGATAAATGAATGAATAGTTACCAGGGCAGCAAAAATCTCACAAGTAAAGATGTTGTAACTCCTTGTTTATAAAGGTTGAAACTTCGTGTTTACGTTGAATATTTGAATAATATGAATAAAAAATGGAGTTATCATATAACGTATTTTTAAACAATATTAATAGCGTTCTGTCTATCGCTATACGAATCCATCATTTTTTGCTAAAATGTCGTATTGACAAGTTTCGTTTTTTCACTTTCCCAAAGAGATTGCATTGTTTATACCTTTTATTATTTTGAATAAGTATCAGTGGAATTTTTGAAACATATGTAGAAAGTAAAAATACTTGTTTAAACCTGCGTTAACTCCATTTTTTATTCATATATATATATATATATATATATATATATGTACATATGTATATATATATATATATATATATATATATATATATATACGTATATATATATATATATATATATATGTATATGTGCATATAATATATATATATGTATACATTTACATACATAATATTTATATGCATATATATATAAAGGTAAGACCCCCTTCGGTCATGAATAACCACGAGGTTGCAATTTAAAAGTTACCCTCCAGGGCACAAGTCCAGGCAGGGTTGTTTATGGAAGACCAGCAGTTGCCCATGCATATCAGCCTCCCCTCTACACACTATTGATGTTATCCAAGGGAAAGGCAAAGGCTGATGCAGTTTGGTACTAGTAATGTCACGACTCATTTCTACAGCTGGCTGAACTGAAATGACATGAAATAAAGTGTCTTGCTCAAGACTACAAAACACAAATCTGTCCAGGAATCAAACTCAATACCTCATGATTGTGAGTACAGCACTCTAACCACTGAGCTATGCACCTTCAACATATACATTTTATATACACACACATATATTTATGTATATATAGATACATATATATATATATATGTATATATATTTATACATACACACACATATATGAATACATATATCTATCTATCTATATATATATATATACACACATATATATGTATATATGTATATATATATATATATATATATATATATATATATATATATATATATATATATACATATATACACATATATATGTATATATATACATATATATATCTATATATACATATATATATCTATATATATACATATATATACACATATATATATCTATATATATACATATATATACACATATATATATCTATATATATATATACATATATACACATATCTATATATACATATATACACATATCTATATATACATATATACACACACACACACATATATATATCTATATATCTTGGTAGTATAGTAATAAGTATCTCTGCCTGTCATGCAGGAGACTGGGTCTCGATTCCTCGCAAGGGAGGCTTCCGTATCTTTACTACACTTGGACTGGTTGGTGTTAGGAAGGGCATCATGCTGTAGAAGCTTTGCCAGATCAGACTGAGCCTGGTGCAGCCTCTGGCTAACCAGTCCTACCTATGCCAGCATGAAAAGCGGTCATTAACCGATGATGATGAGGAGGATATACATATACATATATATATATATATATATATATATATATAGATATTAATTTAAAAAATATGGTAAAGTAAAAAATTCACTTTACACACACCGAACTTTTCAGAAATAGGCAGCCAAAAATTTGGCTATTTCTTCAACTGCAAATAAAGGCTCCAGACAATGCATACTCAGAAAATAACTCACATAGGTATAAGGGAAAAACAATGAAAGATCACATCCATATACGATACCCGAGGACAGTCTGTTTCTGGATTGTGGGTAAAACGCCACTTTTCCTTCATCAGCTCAGAGATTCTTCTGATTTAGATTTGAAAATACTAAGAATCTAACATACCCGTCCGATATCTGTAACATCGGACGAACCATGCCAGACACCCAGTACTAGCGAATCCAAAAATACAAATGAGATCTATTATTCTCCCTGTCCACCCACGTGAGTCATAGAGCATTACATTTCTACAGAGGTAAAAACTGCAGTTCAAATTCTTGGAGATTAAAGCATTATATTGTCATCAAAAAAAGGGGGTAGAATTAATTAATTGTTAATAAATTCGACCAAGCAGTATTCGGTATGTAAAGACCATTTACGGTATATTTGAAGTATTAATTTATAAAAATATGGTAAAGTAAAAAAATTCACTTTACCACACACCGAACTTTTCAGAAATAGCAGCCAAAAATTTGGCTATTTCTTCAACTGCAAATAAAAGTCTCCAGACAATGCATACTCAGAAAATAACTCACATAGGTATAAGGGAAAAACAATGAAAGATCACATCCATATACGATACCCGAGGACAGTCTGTTTCTGGATTTGTGGGTAAAACGCCACTTTTCCTTCATCAGCTCAGAGATTTCTTCTGATTTAGATTTGAAAATACTAAGAATCTAACATACCCGTCCGATATCTGTAACATCGGACGAACCATGCCAGACACCCAGTACTAGCGAATCCAAAAATACGAATGAGATCTATTATTCTCCCTGTCCACCCACGTGAGTCATAGAGCATTACATTTCTACAGAGGTAAAAACTGCAGTTCAAATTCTTGGAGATTAAAGCATTATATTGTCATCAAAAAAAGGGGGTAGAATTAATTAATTGTTAATAAATTCGACCAAGCAGTATTCGGTATGTAAAGACCAAGAATTTGAACTGCAGTTTTTACCTCTGTAGAAATGTAATGCTCTATGACTCACGTGGGTGGACAGGGAGAATAATAGATCTCATTCGTATTTTTGGATTCGCTAGTACTGGGTGTCTGGCATGGTTCGTCCGATGTTACAGATATCGGACGGGTATGTTAGATTCTTAGTATTTTCAAATCTAAATCAGAAGAAATCTCTGAGCTGATGAAGGAAAAGTGGCGGTTTACCCACAAATCCAGAAACAGACTGTCCTCGGGTATCGTATATGGATGTGATCTTTCATTGTTTTTCCCTTATACCTATGTGAGTTATTTTCTGAGTATGCATTGTCTGGAGACTTTTATTTGCAGTTGAAGAAATAGCCAAATTTTTGGCTGCTATTTCTGAAAAGTTCGGTGTGTGGTAAAGTGAATTTTTTTACTTTACCATATTTTTATAAATTAATACTTCAAATATACCGTAAATGGTCTTTACATACCGAATACTGCTTGGTCGAATTTATTAACAATTAATTAATTCTACCCCTTTTTTTGATGACAATATAATGCTTTAATCTCCAAGAATTTGAACTGCAGTTTTTACCTCTGTAGAAATGTAATGCTCTATGACTCACGTGGGTGGACAGGGAGAATAATAGATCTCATTTGTATTTTTGGATTCGCTAGTACTGGGTGTCTGGCATGGTTCGTCCGATGTTACAGATATCGGACGGGTATGTTAGATTCTTAGTATTTTCAAATCTAAATCAGAAGAAATCTCTGAGCTGATGAAGGAAAAGTGGCGTTTTACCCACAAATCCAGAAACCGACTGTCCTCGGGTATCGTATATGGATGTGATCTTCCATATATATAGATAGATAGATAGATAGATAGATATATCATTATCATCGTTTAACGTCCATTTTCCATGCTGGCATGGCTTAGACTGTTCGATGGGGTTTGGGAAGCCAGAAGGCTGCAACAGACCCCAATTTGATCTGGCAGTGTTTCTACAGCTGGATGCCCTTCCTAACACCAACCAGTCCATGAGTATAGTGGGTGCTTTTTACATGCCACTGGCACAGGGTCAGCAGAGCTGCATTGACCACGATCGGATGGTGCTTTTTATGTGCCACCGACACATATATATATACATATATATAAAAATTAACAGAATGAGATAAAAAATCAAAGGCTGTGAATAATCTTAAGAACATTTATTAAGAGAAAGTCTTACAGCTGTTTCAGTGATATTTTATATATCCCTTCATTACAGATGGTGTGAGAAAAGAACAAAAAAATGAAAGAATACAAACAACAAAAGAATGAAAGAATACAAAGAGAAAAGGAATACAAAGAACAATATTGTTCTTTGTATTCTTTCATTCTTTCCTTCTTTCTTTCAGCCCTTTCACACTTCGTTCATTCCACTCTTCATTCTTTTGTTCCCCCTCTCTCACATTTCCTGGCCTTCTCTTCATGCTCACTTCCCCTCTTTCACTTCACTGTGTCTCTTTCGTTTTTCTCTCGCCCCTTCTTAATTCTTCTATCCCTCTGCCTCTACCTCTCTCCTCTTCTCTCCCTACATGACCGGTGTTTGCCAGGCCTGACCTTTCTTTCTTGGTTGGACTACTGCCCATGCAACATCTATATCCCTTCCTGTGCTTGTTAAATCGTATGTCCCTGCCGTAAGGCTTTACTTCCACACACACCAGCTTAATTTAATTCATCCTTAGTCAAAAGACACCTATTGTTATGTCCTGTAATTTGTATTTGTGTAACATTTCTGTTTTTCTTTCCTATCCTTGTTCCGTATACATTCGCTGCTTTCTTCCAAGGAATGTAATGCTCTTAGCTTATATTTCCTTGGGGCAGATGTCAAATTGCTTGGAAGATATTATTTTAATCTCATACAAATGCACATATTTTAGCAGAAATGCATCTGTTAAATCTCAGTTCAAGCTTTTTAAACTTTCACTTTACAAATTTGTAAGTTTTAAAACATTTTCTTAAAATTAGTATCAATGCTGAATGAGTTTCAAGCTATGTTTTGTCACGAAACCTTGAAACTCTTTCAGTATTGTTCCTTGAGCATAGATGCGAAATGAAGAAATGCAGGAGACTAATTTTACTTCAATTACTTCATTTTAAGCTTGCTTCTGTTTTAGTGATGAAATTGAAAATGAATGTAGAGCAATTGGTATTGTTATGGTTGCAGATATAAGAATGACTTGTGAATTTGAATAAGACTAGACATTTCTGAAAATGTTTATATGCACTTTTTACAACTAAATTATATAGTATAATAAAATTTTAACTTTTTTTTTTTTTGTCTTTGGTCAGGAAGTGTTATTTCCTATTTGATTCTATCTAGAAATCAAAGGAAATGACTACTGTACTCTTCAAGCCTTGCTTTTCTTGCCTGGATGTCATTGTTTTGAAACTGACCTATTTCCCATTACATTTCAGGCAGATTTAGTGCTGAGTTGCTGAAGCAGAAATAGCATTATAGCAAATATTTGCTTGACTCTAACCAGTTGAGCATGTCCCTTAGTATGTACATTTTTCATCATGAGCAGGAGTAGTGGGGGGAGCATCATAACCATTAACTGAGAAGGATTCTTTGGGATTTGATTTGATGTAGCAAAAGTAAAGTTTGAAGAAAATATTAGCCATTTTTCAAACTTTCTACTGGTGAGCAAATAGGAAATAGCAGATGTTACCCAAGGATAAAAATTATATTATATTGTTGTTAAAAAAAACTAAGATGACAGATGCATTAAAAGTTGGAAAGAAAAACTGAAGTTAAATGTAATTCATATATGTAGCTAGTTTATTTTTTTACAGCTATGGCATATCTTGGAACATATTTTGTATAAAGGAGCAAAATTAATAATCAAAAGAGAGAGAGAGAGAGAGAGAGAGAGAGAGAGAGAGAGAGATTTGATATATGTAAGCTTTTATTACATTCTCTCAGACTCCGAAAACATTAATAACAACAAAAATTCACCAGTTCCAGTAATTCCAACATCCTAAAAATGTCCTGGTGATAAAATATTGTCACAAATATTGAATCAATGGTGACTTTTTTTGTTGGATGCAGTGATTTAAGGGTGAAGAGATCACTGTTTGTTTCCACATGAATACTAGAGGGCCGTTTGTATATCTGTGTTTTATTCAAACAGAACCTAAGCCTAACTTTTAAAGACGGTGTCCCAGTAATAAATAAAAAAATAAAAAAATTCTTTTGGACACAATTAAAATCATTGAATGCCTTTAGTTCATACAAAGCTCAGTTTTTGTTCTCATAGACTAGAAGAAGCGTGTTACAATAGAGTTTAGGCTGTTAAATCAATAAATGTATTTTGATTCTTTGATAAGCAAAAGAACAAACAGATTCAGATTGTTTCTTTCTTTTTTTTGTGCAAGTTTCTTTTATTGCTTTTTTTTTGTTTTTTCTTTCCTTGTGCAAGAATTTCTAAAGGTTTAACAGTGACCCAACTCATAATAAGCAAACAAAACAAAAGAAAAACTTGCTGATATAAACTTTAGACACCTAGCCATCTAATGAGAGAATGTAAATAATTGTGTATGAGTACTTATATGCATGTAAATGTATGTATACATACATACATACATACATACATACATACACACATACATACACATACATATATATATGTGCATGTATATATTCGTAAATATATATGTACGTGTGTGTGTATGCACATATCTATCTATAATATGTGTGTGTTTATATATGTATATATATAAATAATTAGATAAATATATGTACATATATATATATATTATATATATATATATATATATATATATATATATATATATATATGTATATATATATATGTATATATGCATTTATATTCTACTTATCTATCTATATATATGTGTGTGTGGGTGTGTGTAATATAATGTATAATATATATATATGTATATATATATGCATGTATACACATACATATATACACACATATGACTATATATATATATATATAGTCATATGTATATATATATGCATGTATACACATACATATATACACACATATGACTATATATATATATATATATATATATATATATATAGGGGGGGATGCTTGTATGTATGAACAAATATGTGTATGTGTGTACGTACTTTGAAACAACCCTCAGACACACACATTCACACACACATCTATATACATACACTCTCATGTCACCATAGCAACCCCTTAATAGGGCAGTTTGTAAACAAGGTCACGGCTGCTGTGGTATATGTTTACACTGGTAAATCTCTTACCTGTTATGCATTTATGTATGCATACGAACCACCGGAACAAGTGCAAAATGCTGTAGATATAGTTAGTTGAAAAGATTTACATTTTTTTTTTATCCTATTTTATTTTATCTTTTTTTTGTGATTTTACTTTTATTTATTCCATTATTCTCAACACCAAAATTCTGACACTGAAGCCACCTCCCGACAGATTGTTCACTAACAACGTATAGCAACATCGTTATCATCAACATTAAATAAAAATCATCAAAATACTGCCATCACCAGCATTGCATAGCTAATAGCATCACCCATCACCCATTACAAACAACATGGATAGCAATCAAAATAACCAAAGAGGTGGTAGTGGTAGTGATGGTGGTGGTGGTGGGTCTTTTAAAAAAAAAATCAACAACAATCATGCATATCATGGTGTCTGCTTGAGTATGATGACAAAATTTGAAAAGAAAAAATATAAGCTAAAAAAACAAAGAAAAGGATAACTGTATGTAAGATATTTTAAGGACAGCTCACAGCAATAACTACTAGTTCCTCCCTTTCATCATTACAAAAAAAACATCACTACTGACACCACCACCACCTCCTCCGTCACCACTGCCACTAACATAATGACCAGGTTTGTACTTTCAGTAGCATCATTCTACTGTTAATTTCTTTAAAAAAAAAACAGAAAAGAAATATTTTATTCTTGAAATAAATAAATAATGTTGCAATATATGTATCTGTGTTTGTGTGTGTGTGTGTGTATATACACATATACACACACACACATTTACAAGCAAAAATACATATGTATGTGCATACATATACATACATGCATACAGGAATATAAAGATATACACACAGACATGCATACATACATATGCAAACACATACAAATACAAACATATATATAAATTTGATAGATAGATAGCTAGACAGACAGATACAAGCACACACACCGACACAGACACACACACATACACACACAAAATTTTATGTCATTTTTATCCCATGCTTGGCTGCAATGGACAGATTATCTCCAGCATGTATGTGGGGCAACAGTTTGTCATTTTCATGAGGTTCATTATTCCAAGATCCTCCTTCACCACTTGTTACATTTTCCTTGTTTTACTCCTATCGGTGTCTCTGGTCTTTCACTGCCTAACTCTCTTTCACCATATGCATCTCATGTCTGTACCACTTTATTCTTCTCTCTTGCCCACTTCATCTGATTCTTCTTACCTCTTCTCTTCCCCCTCAATCTTTTTGTGCCTCAGCTTTCATGGAAACCTCCACAGTCTGTCTACCCTATGTGAAAGACCTCTCTGAAAAGATACAAAAGATATGTGGCCCATATGACATCAGGACAGTATTCAGAAGTAATACAACACTTCGCAAATATCTCCTTCGAATAAAACCACCAATTGAAGAGAATATGACTAAGAATTGCATGTACTCCATCTCATGCAGCTGTGGTAGGTTATACAAAGGTGAAACATGCTGCCCCTTCAAAATAAGGGTAGAGAAACATCGCAAAACTGTGACATGAGGAGATATGGATAAATCAGGTACAGCTGATCATGTATGGAAAAATGGAGACCACCTCCCCCTGTGGGATGAAGTTAAAGTAATAGACAGAGAACACCACTGAAAAATATGAAAACTAAAAGCAGCAACACATATGCTTGGACACAGCAACCTCCTAAGCAGACCCAGTGCTTAGCATATGAACAGCATATGGGAACTAGTATTAAGGAAGGAGAGGAGAATATTAGATTTATTAGCCCTAAAATTCAATCCGTAATTGCTCATGGACACATGGCGTAGTGGTTAAGAGCATGGTTAAGAGTGGTTAAGAGCAGTGACCTGAATAATAATAATAATAATAATAATAATAATAATAATAATAACAACATCAAAAAATACCTTAGGATGAAGGCTGGAGGGGATATTAGCTGAAACGTTGTGTTAACAACAAGGAAGATGAGGACAAATATCCGTCAAATGTAAGTAATGTGCCTTATTTCTTTACAGATCCTCCTTATTCTGTGCCCATGTTTCACAACCCTGCAATAATGCACTTCGCCTACAACATCAAACAGTCTATTCATCACTCAGAGAAAGAATCCTTACCAGCAAAGATATAATTTGGACTCTTTTTGCATTTCCTTATTGGGTGGTGAGCTGGCATAATTATTAGCACACCAGTGAACATACTCAGTGGCATTTCATTCATCGTTAAGTTCTGGGTTCAAATTCTATTGAAGTTGGCTTTGTCTTTCATCCCTTCAGTGTCAATAAACTAAGTACCAGTTGAGCACTAGGATTGATGTAATTGACTTAACTGATCTCTTGAAATTGCTGGCCTAGGGCCAAAATTTGAAGCCAATATTATTGTTATTATTAAGGCAGCGAACTGGTAGAATCGTTAATATGCCATGGGTGTTTTTATGTGGCACTGCACAGGCAATTTTATGTAACACTACCATGAATGCTTTACACCATCAGTAGGATCAGTCTTAACACTTCTGTTGCAGGGTATGGGTCTTCTTGAGTATGGCCAGGCACCAAGGATCTTGGTCCTTTGTCATTTTCCCTGAAAGGTTCAGCTTCCTGAGGTTGTTCTTCAGTACTTCATCCCATGTCTTCCTAGCCTCCCATTTTCACATGTTCTATCCAATTTGAGAAATCAGAACTTCTTTATGGAGCTGTCCACATCGCATGACCAGACCAGTGCAGTCTGCTCTCTTGCACACAGCAACCAATTCCTCTTATGCCTAACTTTTCTTTCAGAACAATGTCACTCTGTCAAACATGTACACTAACATCACACATCCGGCAGCGAATACTAGCCTCATTCTTTTCTAACCTTTGCATGTCTTCTGCATTCAGGGTCCATTTGTATGAATATATGTGGGTATGTGTATGTTTCAATGGGTGTGTGTGTGTATGTGTGTGTGTTATTTTCTTCTTGCCCTGACATTGAGTGCTAGTTGGAAATGAATGTCCTTGTTATGCAAGTAGGGCTCTTTGTTCTCTGTCTTCTGTTTAAAATAAATCTGGTAATGGGGAAATATTACTCTACTCAGAAACAGGGGAGGGTTGGTGACAGCAAGGGCATCCAGCTGTAGAAAATCCACCTCAATAAAATTCCACAGACTCATGCAAACATGCAAAAGTAGATGTTAAAACAATGATGATGATGATAATGTTCTTACAGTAAATATATATATAAAAATATCCTCTTCTCAGAATTGAGGTGGTTTCATGGCAAAGAATTCATCAAGGTATCTTTTTACATCATCCAAGGAATTGAAATTTTTACCATTAAGACTATTCTGCAGAGATCTGAATAAGTGAAAATCTGAAGGAGCAATATCTGGTGAATATGAAGGGTGGGGGTAACACATCCCAGTCGAGCTGCAGCAATTTTTTTCTGGTTCCCAAAGCATCAAGTGCTGAAAATGAACTTTCTTATCTTCCATTTTAAAGGGTTACAGAATTAACACAGGTTATAGGAACATAAATCTTCTTCCACGAAAAGATAGCTTAAACTGTGCTCTAAATGGAGGTGTAGTCAAATCCTATTTTATGGACTCAACCATGTTCTAAAATAAGTCGAAAGGTAAGCTACTTTAAATCGGACTGAACTTTCCGGACAACCCAATGTGTATGTATGCATATCTATCTATCTATCTATCTATCTATTTCTGTTTATCCCCCCCCCACCCCCACTTTCTCTCTCTAGTTAAGAAACTTGTTTTGCAGCTTCATAGTTTTGGCTTCAGCTCTGCTGTGCAACACCCTTGGCAAATGTCTTCTACTATAACTCTGAGTAGACCAGTTTGTGAATTTGGTAGATGGAAACTGTGTGGAAGCCTGTAATATGTATATATGTATGCATGCATGTCTTTATGTTCAAGTTTGTTCCTCACCACTGCTTATCAACTATGTTGGTTTCTTTGTATCACCATAACTTAGCAGTTCAGCAAAAGAAACATAAAATAAGTACGACCCTTAAATAAATACGTACTGGAGATGATTTGTTTCATTAAAACCCTTAAAAGTGGTGTCCCAGCATGGCCACAGTCCAATGACTGAAAACAAGTGAAAGATACCTTTTGACCTTCATACTAAAGAGTGTTTGTAATCTTTTACTATAAAATTGGATAACTCCCAAAATTTGATTCCGGTCATGTATATTCTTCCTACCATAATTTTTCTACTTAAGCATAATATAAACTTTAATGTCTTTGACCATCCACCTTCCAAAAGATCTTTATACATGATATGGACAATTTTCTTCCAGCTAGAACAAAAAAAAAATGTATAAAACATAGACATCAATAATTCAAAATGATCAGCCTCTTCTTTAAATATGTTCATGAAAATTACCTTATTGAAAAAAAAAAAGAGAATAAACGAAAAATTATGCTATTAAATTTTGTGAAAGAAAGTCATGAACTCAAAATTAAAGCTAGGATGAAAATATATTTCTATATATATATGGCAAAGATATAGGTACATAAAATATTTAGGAAGCTAGACAGAGACATAGATGGACATGTAGAAAGTGATATAAATATACCAAGACAGCTTTAGTATTGAAGATACAAGTCGTCAAAAAGTTCAATTTATAAACAAAAATGATGAGAAATTATGAGAGTATGTTTTAGGGAAAAAAAATCAATACTTCATGAAATATAAATTTAATACATTTTCTTCCAAACTAAAATATCATTAACATTCACGACTCAATATATGCATGTAAATGAATGCACGTTTACACACACACACATATGAAAGTATGTGTGTATGGATGGATCTACAAGCATACATAGAAACACACACACACACACACAGTATATATTTTTATACTTTTCTGTATATAGTTATAGTTTTTCCAATATTTCCATAGGGACATTCATTCTTTATGTGAACTTCATCGCTTGGCTTATTAATAATCCTATAATTCAGTTTTATTGCTCAGGCCTTCTGCACATTTCAGTGACAAAGCCCTGGCATTTGCTTTGAAAGAATAAGCTTTGTTTTAAATTTCCAAATATTAATTTTTCAATTGAAAAACAAATTTTAAATTAGAAAAACTTACAAGAAAGACAGGCATTTAATGAAAGTAATAAAAGCAATTAGAGAAATGTGGCAATTACATTAAACGTGTTTTTCATATTTCAAAAAGAAAAAAACCAGCTTACATACATACGTATGTACAAACACACACATACACACAAACACACACACACACACACACACACACACACACACACACACACACACATACACACACACACACACACATGTATATATGCATGTATGTTTATGCATATGCTTATATGTATGTTTGTATGTATACTTCAGGAACAATTTGGTCTATTGGTGAAGAAATTTGGTTTGCATTTATGTCGTCTGGTTTCAAATTCACTGTATGGCATCTTGAGCAAGTGTCATTTTCCATACTCTCGAGTATATCCAGATCATACAAATGAAATTGGGTTAATGGAAACTGTGCAGAATCTTGCAAAATGGATTTTACCTGAAATTCAAAGGACCAGTTTTGTCACACTGCATCATGCTGATTCATCTTGAGAATGATATCAAGGGTACAGATGTCTGTGGAGTATTCAGCCACTTATACACTAATCTAATGCACATTATAGATCAGATTTTCCAGCAATGAACTGAACAGCACCTATGACATTTGGAAACATTTTTTTCATGCTCAGAATTGCTGAAGCATGGAATAAACTACCCACATCAGTTGTTAGCTGTTGAAACACTACATTCTTCAAAACTTCCATGCTTCCTGAAATTTGCCAACAGTGCACCTGATGCTCCTCACCTCCATTTATTTCTTTATTTAAGACTTATTCACTGTTCATTTCCTCTGCAATTTCGATGTATTGTTCATGCAACTTGAGCACTGTATACAATAAGTTCATTATTATTATTACTAGCAGTATCGCCTGGCGTTGCTCGATTTTGTTTCGACCCTTCAGAATTGAAATTTTTGAAAAGTAAAACTTTTGCCTTATGTAGCTTGTTATTCTCTTTAAGTGAACATTTTTCTGGTTGAAATACACTGAAAAATGGTGATACAGCAGTCAAAAAATCGTAAAAGATAGGGATTTTCATAGAAAAAAAGCACCTTTTTGATGTAAATAATTTTTGGTGTTAACATTGTCCGATTTGAAGGAAGGAAGAGCAAACATTCTTCTATCATACTTTCAATTTTGGTCAACTTGTGCTGCAGGGTCTCGGAGGAGATAGTGTTAGTTGAAGGCTACCAAACTGCCATACACAGTCAACTTCAGCTTTATATATATAGAGAGATTATTATTATTATTATTATTATTATTATTATTATTATTATTATTATTATTATTATTATTGAGTGAAAGAGCAATGCATGCCATCAAAGTGACACTGGGGTAAAATATACGAAGCCCAGTATACCCATCATGACTACCCGTCTGATAAGGGTACACTAGGCACATGCATCACAACCATATGTGCGCGACATGGAGATCTCATATCAAGATAAACAGCACATGACCTTGCAAGTGGGGCTCAATTAGAATTTTCTTCTGGTCGAGTAACCCATCCCGCTCAAAAGGTCCCTGAATAAGAGTTGTTTAAGGATGTTGAACGAAACACACTTGTTTCCAGAGGTGAATTATTCAAACCCCAAAGAATCCTTCTCAAAACATGGCTATGATTCTCCCCCACTACTTCTGCTCGTATCATTAGCCACTAAGGGACATGCTCAACTGGTTAAGGTCAAACAACTGACAAGCAAATCTGTAGTATTGAGCAGAATATTTATGATTATAATTATTATTATTATTATTATTATTATTATTATTATTATTATTATTATTATTATTATTATTATTATTATTATTATCATCATTATTATTATTATTATGCATGTATATATTTATATATGTGTGTGTGTGTGTGTAAGGACAAGGAAATTAGGCAGGTCAATATACAAAGAATATTAAATACATCAAATACAAAAAAATGCTTATATGTTTACATACACAGAATAGAAATAATATCCAAGATTAAAATGGTTGAAGAAAAGTATTACAAATCTAACAGCTGTTTCTGGGTCTTGGTGGTCAAAAAAATAATGATTGCAAATTGATTCCATTGTCGGATGATACAAACCTCTACTGGAATCAACTTGCAATCATTATTTTAGACCACTGAGTCCCCAGAAACAGCTGTTAGATTTGTAATACTCTTCTTCAACCACTTTAATTCTTGATATTATTTCTATCCTGTGTAAGGCAGCGAGCTGGCAGAATCGTTAGCACACTGGATGAAATGCTTAGCGGTAATTCACCCATTGCAACATTTTGAGTTCAAGTTCTGCTGAGGCTGACTTTACCTTTCTTCTTTCCAGGGTCAATAAATTAAGTACCAGTTGAGTACTGGGGTTGATGTAATTGACTATCCCCTGCACAAATTTCAAGCCTTGTGCCTATAACAGAAAGGATTATTTCTATTCTGTGTAAATCAGACCATTTTGTATGTAAACATATTTTTTTTGTATTTGATGTATTTAATATTCGACATATATCAATCTGCCTAACTTGCTTATCCTTACATTTTCTTCTCTACCCACTCAAATTTAAACCTCTTGAGCACTAAGTGTATTCTGTATGGAGAATATCTGGTTCTCATCTATGAACTATATATATATGTTCTCTTTCACTCTTTTACTTGTTTCAGTCATTTGACTGCGGCCATACTGGAGCACCACCTTTAGTTGAGCAAATCGACCCCAGAACTTATTCTTTGTAAGCCTAGTACTTATTCTATCGGACACTTTTGCCAAACCACTAAGTTACGGGGATGTAAACACACCAGCATCGGTCAAGCGATGTTGGGGAGACAAACACCGACACACAATCATATATGATGGGCTTCTTTTAGTTTCCATCTACCAAATCCACTCACAAGGCTTTGGTTGGCCTGAGGCTATAGTAGAAGACACTTGCCCAAAGTGCCATGCAGTGGGACTGAACCCAGAACCATGTAGTTGGTAAGCAAGCTACTTACCACACAGCTACTCCTGTGTATATATATATGTATGTGTGTGTGTGTGTGTGTGTGTGTGTGTGTGATTTTGTATTCTTTTTAAATACTATGAAGATGACATCAGGCAGCATTTAATACTAACATTATAATGTTTGAAGAGTTAAATTAACATTTATGCTATGGAAAACACAGTTCTGTCTAGTTTCATCTTCATCTGTGAGCTATGAATAAAATCATTGGAAATTGCATGAAACAAAAGTTCATGAGTTCAATCCCAAGTAGATCATGTAACATGGCATATATTGCAAATGATAAGCATGATGTGCATTCTGGGGGATATAATGTTGTTTCACAGATGAGGTTAACAGTCAAAAGAATTGTCCAAAAATCATGAAAAATATTTAACCACATAAAACAATAAACCCTACAAAGAAAATAACTGAAGATTGGGATATGTGGTGCATTGCTGTATTTGAGAAGACTTGACAAAATTGAAATCCTAAAACCAAGGTGCCACATAAAAAAGTATTGGCATGGATGCTGGTGCCACATGAAAAGTACTGTTGTTAGTGTCATGTAAAAAGCACTGGTGATGGTGCTACATAATACACACTCAAAGTAGTTGGCATTAGGAAGACCACCTGCCATAGAAACCAAGTCAAAACAGACTATGGAACCTGGTGTGGCCTCTGGCTTTGCCAGTTCCTGCCAGGCCGTCCAACACATGCTAGCAGGGAAAAATATACATTAAATGTTGTTGTTGCTGTTGTTGATGATGATAAAACATATAAATCTGGCTGAGCATTAGCACAGCGCAGTGGTTCTCAACCATTTTTTGCTTGTGGATTACTTTGATTCTTATTTCACTCTACTAGACTTGCATAGCAATTCAATGCACATAAAAAAATTTTAATATATTTTTATAATTGTGGGGGCTTAGTGGTTAGGGTGTCAGCATCATGATCGTAAGATTGTGGTTTTGATTCCTGGACCGGGCGACGTGTTGTGTTCTTGAGCAAAACACTTCATTTCACATTGCTCCAGTTCACTCAGCTGGCAAAAATGAGTAACGCTGTGACGGACTGGCATCCCATCCAGCTTGGGAACACATATGCCATGGAAACCGGGAAACTGGGCCCATGAGCCTGGCTAGGCTTTAAAAGGGCGCATTTATTTATTATTATTATTAGTTTTATAATTAAATATTATTAGGAATTCTATAAAAAATTAAAATATTTTGTGTATTGTAAAAGTATAAGCAATGTATTGTACATAAATTTTAACAGCAAAATCTTACATGGGCCCCCAAAAGCCATATGGGCCCTGGTTGAGAACCACTGGCACAGGGCTTCCAGCATTGGTTTGTCATTATATACAATAACGTTTTATACAATAGATAATTGGTTTCTACTTTCAAGGATTGTATTCTTGCTCTCTCTCTCTCTCTCTCTCTCTTCTCTCTCTCTCTCTCTCTCTCTCTCTCTCTCTTTCTCTCTCTCTCTTTCTGCCACATACACGAACAAACACTTACACACATACTCACACAGAGGCACATGCATACATGCATACACTGGATTGGACAACAATTGATTATTTGCTGTTCTAATGAACATTAATTAATCAGATTACCAACAACTCTGTTAGATAATGTTAAAATGATGGATTCTGTCATTAAATAGTAAACAAGAAAATATATTAACTAAGATATTAAGTAGAATAAGACAGTGTGCATGCTTGTATGTGCAAGCATGTACACACGCATGCACACACACACGCCATCATCATCATCATCGTCATATAGCAGTCATGTTCCATGCTGGTTTAGGTTGGACATGCATGTATATACACATACACACTTTTGTAGAGTACAAATTTATTATTTTTTAACAAGAATAATATCAAGAGTGTCTTCGAATAGGTTTAGATGACTGTACCTTTGAAGTCTCTGTCAATACTAATCTAGTTAAAGAATAATACAAAGGAATGGCTGTATGGTAAGAAGCTTGCTTCCCAGCCATATAGTTCTGGGTTCAGTTTCACTGCATGTAACCTTGGGCAAGTGTCTTCTACTACAGCATTGGGCCGACCCAAGCCTTGTGAGTGGATTTGCTAGACGGAAACTGAAAGAAGCCTATCGTAGATATATATGTATGTAATTGTGTGTCTGTGTTTGTCTTCCCCCACCATCACTTGACAACCGATGTTAGTGTGTTTACATCCCCAGCAAAAGAGACCGATAGAATAAATACTAGGCTTACAAAGAATAAGTCCTGGGGTCGATTTGTTCAAACAAAGGTGGTGCTCCAGCAAGGCCACAGTTAAGTGGCCAAAACAAGTAAAAGAGTAAAAGAAAATACACACACACACACACACAAGCAAAATATGGCTACACTGAATTTCGCATTGCCTCTTTTGTCAGGCAGTAACATGGCAGTGTGTAAGCAAGACTTTAAATAGCAATCTATTAAGATACAGCTTTGAAACACACACATACACACATACACACACCACATGCATGCACACAGTACTCACACATACACATAAACAAACAAGAAAACCCCCACACATATCTTTCAAGTAATTCCATATATGTACATAAATGGATATAGTCAGATACATTACATGATGTGCCTATATCTATCTATATCTATCTATCTATCTATCTGTATTTTATTATGAAGGAATAACCATTCATATTTGTATATTAGGGACTTGCTTTCCTTGAGAAGCATTTAACGTGATAGTTAACGAGTGTGCCACTACTTTTCTATAGATTATATGAAGTAATGATCATTATGGGAAATAGGAAGCTATTTAAATTTTCTCTTATCTGTTGCATCATTAGAAATTTTGGAGCAAGCAGCAGACCTAAATGCATGGCACTTGACAGCAATTCTCCATTTAAAGCCAGACAAATTATTCATCCTTCGTCATGTTGGGTTTTCCTTCCAATTCTTTTATATTTTTGAAGATTTTATTTTTGAATTTTTTTGTATTTCTCAACAAGCCAGCATGATTTTTTTCCTTTAGTTTTTCTTGTCATCATATTTTTTGATATACTTTAAGAGAATATTGATAAAAATCAATGGTGGCTCCATTGTCAATGATGATGACAAAAACAAAAAGGCAAAAATAACAATATAGTTACCATTTAAAAAAAAATAGTTTTGATAATAATCCAGCAGTGATTATCATGTAATGACAATACATTTAAAACCTATTATATGAATAATATTCTAGAAAAAATAATAAGCTATAATCCATAGTAAAGAAGACCCAAATATATTTGCAAAATGAAACCATAACTTTATCTTCTGAACTGTTGTACCACTGTTCATAAAACAATACTTTGGCATTTGTTCCAGCTCTGCTTTCTGAGTTCAAATTCTACCAAAGGTCTTTGCATTCATTTGGAATCAATAAATAAATTACCTGTTTAAAACTGGAATCAGTTTCTCTCTCTCTCTCTCTCTCTCTCTCTCTCTCTCTCTCTCTCTCTCTCTCTCTCTCTTTCTCTCTCTGTCTCTCTGTCTCTCTCTCTTACCTTCTTTTCTCGAATTGTACTTGTAATTCAAATACTTGACCTTGTCACATTGTGTCATGATAAACAGGACAGAAAACTATTAAGGCATGTGCATGGGAATATTCAACCACTTGTACATTAATGTCATGTGTAAGAAGTGAATGGGTTGAACAACTGAATGCCCTGAAATGAAATTGACTGAGAATCTGTTATACCATCTCTATATATAACAGTGTAAACAACTCTGCAGCTATTCCTGCTATAAGATATTTGCATTCAGAGCTGAATACCTGCACAACAACTTATAGCAGAGACAACTGTCAGCCAAGGAAATTGATTATGTAATTTTTGTTCTTTTGTTATTCATTAGTTCACACACACCTACACACACATATGTACATGTATACACACATGCATGCACACACACACACATGTATATATATATATGTATATATATATATATATATATATATATATATATATGTACATACTCACATGCACATACATAGAAATATATTTTAACATGTGCATGGAAATAGAAAAGTATAATAAAATGCATGATAATTAAAACAAGATGCAAATTAGGGAAATAAAATATACATAATTTCTGGCTTGGTTGAGTTGGTTACTCCATGACCTTTTCCCGTAACTGTTTCTCAAATTGCATTCATGTGCAACTGAATGTACCATTAAACATGTTTGAGACATTTGGTGTTAAAAAACACCAATATCTTGAGGGAATTCTTTTCTAACTTTGGTACAATGCCTTAGTTTTAATTCTACATGTAGTCTATCTTTTGCATGTTGTTTATATTCCTAACCTAATTGTTTCTGTGTCATTATAACTTCCAATGACAGTTCATGGCACCAGTGTTGTGCAATTTTGTCTATTAACTGCTTTGGGATTTTTGACGAATGATGAAACTTTGGTGTATCTTCTGTATTTTCTTTATTTTCTTGAAGAGGTATTTCATTATCAATTAAAATTTGAGTAATTTTCATTTTCTTGAGTATTTTTTCCTCTTTTTCCCTTCATATTTTCATCTATAATTATCTTTTCCTCATTGCACAATGAAGGTTTGATATTACAGAATAGTAATGATAGGGGATGAGGTATTTGCTCATCTGTTTGTAATACTAGACCTAAAGATATTTCATTTACCATCTCCAAAGTTTTGGCTGGTGATGCTTTGGAAACTAATATTTGTTGTTCTTTTTGTTGTTTCTGTTGATTTTCATCATTTTATATTCCTTGTTTTTGTTCAATCTTCCAAGTTCTTCTGGGTGTTCACCCTTAAAGTGTGCTTTACTCTAACAAATGTAGTGTGGCTTTCTACCCAGTATCATCAATCTCGTGCTCTTTGTTTCAGTACCTTCTACTGGGTACCGTTCTGGTATGGTCCAATGACTTTTAGGAGGTCACAAGAACTTGCAAGGACATTTTGGTTCTCCTTGACCACAGGTCACCTTTCATCAAGCCTGCTTTCACTATATTCCTTGTAACATAAAAGTCACTCTGGTCATGATTCTACATCATGTTCAACATCACTTACTGTGACTCTTGTGTCTCTTTGACCTATGCATTGATCTGACAATTTCAGCTCAAGTTTTGGCAATATCTTTAGCTCCATCTTTAGTTTTAAAGATAGAGCACACAGTGCCTTTTTTCAGTGGCAATAATTTCTGCTGATATATCTTTGAAAGCTTGTTGTACTACTTGGAAAATCTTATTTTTTCCATCTTTTTTGTAAGAGACATATAATTATATATAATTTGTCTCTTCACCTTCTGGATTATTTTCCATGGCATAAAAAAAAAAAAAAAACCCTGTTAGATTTTACAAAATTCTCTCATCTATGTTTTTTGTTTCTTGTAACTATCATGATCTGAAAATTCTACCTGTTCATCTATATCAAAGGAATATTTGTCTTTAGACAGCTGCTATAGGAACAGACCACAGTATCAGGAATCATGTAAAAGTTGCTGTTTTTGTTGTTATTACTGTTACTGTCTTCCAAATGATATAGTTGAGAATTTAGGACATGTTCTATTAAATGTATTCTATAAATTCAATATATTCTTTTACTCTTTTACTTGTTTCAGTCATTTGACAGTGGTTATGCTGGAGCACCGCCTTTAGTCAAGCGAATCGACCCCAGGACTTATTCTTTGTAAGTCTAGTACTTATTCTATCAGTCTCTTTTGCCAAACTGCTAAGTTACGGGGACGTAAACACACCAGCATTGATTGTCAAGCAATGTTGGGGGGACAAACACAGACACAGAAACACATACACATACATATATACATACATATATACAACTCGCTTCTTTCAGTTTCCATCTACCAAATCCACTCACAAGGCTTTAGTCGGCACAAGGCTATAGTAGAAAACACTCGCCCAAGGTGCCATGCAGTTTGACTGAACCCGGAACCATGTGGCTGGTAAGCAAACTACTTACCACACAGCCACTCCTACGCCTTTCACACTGTTCATTTTCTTCTTATTCTTGTACATCTAGTTATATGTTTTGATTTTGTGCTGTTTTTAGCCACTATTGATTGGTTGTATAGTATAATTAAGTATGATTATCCGTTATAGATGTGAAAATGTAATGTAAGTAATGTAAATAACATTTTTAAAGTTAATGAAACAAACCTCTTTTTCCTGTGATCTAAACCTGAATATCAAGGGTAATTATAGTTTTTGTTAAAAATACTCCAAAGAAAATTTTATTTGTTAATACATAAATAAAACATATTTTGAAGAGAGTAGAACAAATGACATCTGAATCTGGAAGTTGAATACAATAATAGTTATTATTTCTACTATAGGCATAAAGCAAGAAATTTTGAGGGGAGAGGGCTAGTAGATTACATTGATCTCAGTACATCACTGGTACTTTGTTTTTATCGACAAGGAGACAATGAAAAGTAAAGTCCATCTCAATGGAATTTGATCTCAGAATGTAAAGAGCTAATGATTCTGCCAACTTACTTATAGTAGTAGTAGTAGTAGTAGTAGTAGTAGTAGTAATTTCTAATATAGGCTCAAGGAAGCCTGAAATTTTTGTGGGTTATGTTTGTTAATCAAATCAACCCAGTATATTTTACTTTACTAACGTATTGGTTAGTTTCTGAAAATTTAATGCTTTACATGTTGTACTAAATATTATTCTGCAGCTGATTGTCCTATACACACACACACACACACACACACACACACATATATAATCTTATTTTTGTGTGTCAAGAATTCTAATGACAACACCAAAAAGTTCAGGAAACATCTAAAAAGAATCACTTAAAAAACATCAAAAATCTGTACAAAACTTAGTATATTTTTTAAATAATTTTACAAGTGATTGTAGAACAAATTTATACTTTTACCATATGGATCTTGATAACTGATTTCTGCAGCTTATCCCAAACAACTAACAATTAAAAATTTGAAATATGAATAGTAGTAGTGGTTCCTATTGTAATGTCTCTTACCTTTAGTCTCAATATAATGGATGCATCAAAGCTAAAACACATGACCGTTGAGTCAGAATCCTTCACCTTAACCTCCAAGCCTCAATGTTTCCCAATATCGAAACAATCAATTAGAATAGCAGCAATGTCTATTACAATAATAATAGTACCTACATCAAAAAGAGTAATTACAGCGATAACAATATCAGAATGCAATAAATCATATAATTTATTTATTATTAGCCCTGTTGTTTCACCAAAGATTGGGTTTCTGGATTTGTTAGTGCCTTGTTCTTTTTACAATAAATTCTGATAATTCTTTCTGGACATTCGTTTAACTAAAGTTAAGTATTGTGAGGGGAAAATATGAGGGAGGAAAAAATATAAAAAAAAACAAAAAGAAACAAAGAGGAAAAATGCATTGCAAGTGAGAGGTATGAAGCCAACCATAAATCATATATAATCTTAATAATATCGGTATTGATATCAAATCCTTGCAATAATTAAATATTAGGGCTTTAAGAAGAGCAGAAAGATTATTGATATCAACCCTATCTCCACCTCCAACACCATCACCACCAGCACCACCGCCAACAGAAGCAGTGGCAGCAACAACAAGAACAACAGCATGTTGTTAACAAAGTGGTTTCTATACATGATTAATTGGCCTGCTAGAAATATCAACCAAATCTCACTTGATTCACACCCTAAATGCTTGAAAAAGGAAGGATACATTGAATAATACATTCCTTGATACATTATGTCTGGAAACAACACTGAATGGTTGGTTATGGCAGGAATGCTTTTCTTTATTGAACTGTTATTTGGTCAGAGCTGATTTGGTGCTGAAAGACAACAACAGACAAACGAACAAACAGTTATTCTTCCACAAAGATTTTAACCATATTAAAATGAGAATTTCATTTTTTAAGTGCTGAATCTTTTGGTAAGTTGAGAGAGCAGAACCATAAAACAGCATAGAAGAATGCAAGGTGAAAAGAGTTTTAAACATAGTTTTTGAGTCTAGGGTTTACTGATGCAAAAACTGACCAAAACTCTTCCATTTCAACAATAATTATGGTTTCAAATTTTAGCACAACGCCAATAATTTTAGGAGAGGTAGTAAGTTGATTACGTCGACTCCAATGCTCAACAGGTATTTATTTCATCGACCCCCAAAAGGATGAAAGACAAAGTCGACCTTGGCAGAATTTGAACTTAGAACTTAAAGATGGACAAAATGCTGCTAAAAATTTCACCCAGCATACTAGCACTTCAGCCAGTCCACCACCTTAATATATTGACATTAGTGATAATAACTTTGAGATCAATAAAGAAATGGTTGCTTTTTTTGACTTAGTTCATCAATTTCTAATAGAGTTGCTGAGGTACCAGCATGACATATGATGACTTGGATATTTTTTTAAACCTAGCAAGCTTAGGTCTCACCACAGCAGATTTCCTCCAGAGAGAGAAAGAGAGGGAAGAGAGAGACACACACAACCACATACTCACACAGACAGAAAAATATAGACAACAAGAGAGAGAATGAGAAGAATCATCCACATCACAAGAATGGTATTTTTTTCTTATCAATATTGAAAGGATGAAAGGCAAACTTGATACTGATTGTATTTGAACCCACAATGCTGATAGCTGCAATCAATCCTTGCATTAATCCTTTCTACTGTAGGCAAAAGGCTACCCAGTCAAATGCATCAACCCCAGTACTTGAATGATGCTTATTTTATCAACCCTTGTGAAAAGATGGAAAGTGAATTTGAACTCAGAATGTAAAGACAAATGAAATGCCTCTATGTATTTTGTCCTGTGTGCAAATGATTCTTATTTCTTTATTGCCCACAAGAGGCTAAACATAGAGGGGACAAACAAGGACAGACAAAGGAATTAAGTCAATTACATCGACCCCAGTGCGTAACTGATACGTAATTTATTGACCCTGAAAGGATGAAAGGCAAAATCGACCTCGGCGGAAATTGAACTCAGAACATAACGGCAGACAAAATACCTATTTCTTTACTACCCACAAGGGTCTAAACATATAGAGGACAAACAAGAGCAGACAAATGGATTATATCGACCCCAGTGCGTAACTGGTACTTATTTAATCAACCCTGAAAGGATGAAAGGCAAAGTCGACCTTGGCGGAATTTGAACTCAGAACGTAGCGGCAGACGAAATACCGCTAAGCATTTCACCCAGTGTGCTACCGATTCTGCCAGCTCACCACCTTAATCAATCCACACATTAATGACTCAGCTAATATGGCAATCTTTGAAAGAAATAGTTATGTAATTTTCAATACAGGAACAGTCAATGGGTATTGGTAGCTTATACTTTTTTTTATTCATATTTCATGAATACATAGCAGATAAAAGCTGGCACTGATTGAGTTTCCCAATTTTAGACCTTTCATTTGAAGGATTTTAATTATTTCAGCAACATCCAGCTTGGTTTCTTCAAATAACTTATTGAAATTATAATAACACTGACGAAGTATGTCATAGACATCTTGTCTACGTTTCTAGATTACCCATTCTATTTAGCTAACAAAACAGGTTTCGATTCTATTGTATGCACAAGACAACAAAGACACAAAGCATTAAGTTAAAT